>NW_024583668.1:10016-20394 GCF_018398535.1 Haplochromis burtoni
ACTGCACGAATGGAAATGTTGAACTCATGAATGCACTAAATGAAAACACATGGGTTCAGTTCATGTAAAATCATTCTTTTAATCACAAACATTAATATAAAATCATGTAAATCCATCCATCCACCAGCAGCTGAAGCTAAAAGAAAAGTTGGAGAATACACTGTTTGGAAAACGCTGAAGAACTCTTTCAGTTCCTCTCCTTACAGGCACAACTGCAGATTATCTACCTCAGTCTCACCTCTCTGTCACACCAACCCTCTGCTTGTCCTTCACTACATCCATGAGGCTCCTCTTCTCCTTCGGCCTGGCACCTTCACATTTAACATCCTTCATCTTAAAATATCCTCTATCCATCCGGTGCACACGTCCAAACCATTTCAGCTCCGCCTCTTTAGCTTCATCTCCAAACCGCCCTGCCTGAGCTGAGCTACCCCTCTGAGGGATTCATTTTTAATTTTGTCCATTCTGAACATCTTAACATCTTCAGCTCTGCCTCCTGTCTTTTCGTTAATGCCACTGTCTCCAAACCATACCTCATAGCATGTCTCACTGCCAGTTTGTAAACCTTCTCTTTCAGTCTTGCTGAATGCTCCTGACACTCGTCTCCACCCACTCCACTCTGCCTCTTTCTACCTGCCTCCCACTCATTCACACGTGTATATTCTGTCATGCTTTAACAGACTTTCATTCCTCTTTTCCTCAGAGCACACCTCCACCTCTCCAGGCTCTCTTCCACTTGCTCTCACTACAGATCACAACATTATTTGCAAATATCACAACCCACAGAGACTCCTGCCTGGTTCCATTTGTCATATGATCTATTGTCCCACTCATTCACACGTGTATATTCTGTCGTGCTTTAACAGACTTTCATTCCTCTTTTCCTCAGAGCACACCTCCACCTCTCCAGGCTCTCTTCCACTTGCTCTCACTACAGATCACAACATTATTTGCAAATATCACAACCCACAGAGACTCCTGCCTGGTTCCATTTGTCATATGATCTATTGTACACTCTATCTGGATCCACAAAGACACAACTCGTTCTGAGCTTCTTCTTCTGGCTTTACTTTTCCTCCCTGGTTTCACATGTGTCCAATCAGCTCTGTGTGTGCATGCAGCCGTGTCTCTTCCTCTGACAGTTGTCAGTTTGTCTGTTTTGACATGATTTGACCCAGTAGTCGACTCCATAGTCTTTGTTCTTTTCTAGATTCTTTTTTTGGCAGCAGTTTGTTCTGATCAGCTTTCATCAGATCTCATGTTTTCTCAGTTCAAGTCTCACACACAGATCCCAAGTCTGTTTCCACTTTTCTCATTAGTCACAACGTCTATTGACATATACTGAATTTTGTTATTCTAATGTATGATCTCTCATTATAGGTTGACAGCTTGACATTCTTGCCTTTAGACCAATTCATCTTACGCATTCAATGCTATAAAATATGTATTATCAATTATCCGAATCTAAAATCTAGAGGAATTTATACAGAACAGCGCCCCCCTTTTTATCCCTACACAATAAATGTAATAAGAGACTCCCGACAAATGTGACTTCGAAATATCCACACTAGACTTGGCTAGTAAAGAACACTATAAGCAAAGAAGACTAAATTGTATTAAAATGTTAAGAAACATAGAATTACCTAAACAAAAACACAGACGTTTTGTGCATATTGTTAAAACTGGATAAAACCACGAGCGTCCATAATGCTGTGTGTGCTGGTCACCTGGTCTTGATTATTAGAACACTATAAGTAACAGTGCACCACAAATTTCTGTTTCCTTATTTGTGTCTTGTGTCAAACTTACTGATAGAAATGTGAAACTATAATTGTCCATAAAATGTAGCAGTACAGCAGTGTTTGCACACAGCTTCTTTCATTCACCTTCAAAATCATTAAATACAAAATTAGCCTCAAAGATTTGTCCTTTAAAAGATAACTGTGTTGTTAGAAAGATAACTCAAAATAAAATAAACACCACTGCATTCATGAGGTCATGTGATTCTACCTGTTCTCTGCAGGGAGCTGTTGCCACCGTCCAAAAACACCTTCAGCCGCTCTGGACAGATGTCAGTGAGGAAAACTTCATTTAGCTTTGTTTTATTACTGTCAGCATCCCAGCTCTGTTTGGTAGCGTCAGCCTTCAGTGAAGCCCATGACAGTGTCTTCAGATCCGGTTCAACAAAGCCATACTTCTCTCCAGTGCTTTCCTCATATTCACAGCCACTTCTAATCTGTAAGATGCAAAAACGTGGAACGAGAGAGAGAGAATGAACTATGATACATATATTAATCTAAAAGACTAAAATTTTGAACAATTCTGTAAATGCATTGTTTTGTCATGCTTTTTATGAGATATTGATATTAGTAAAGTCTGATCATTCCTGATCTCATCTGAGAAGCACAACATAAGAACTTTAAATCTTTAACAACTAGCAAAATATTTTTCCTTAGGTGTATCTCATGGTTTATAATAATCAGACAGAAGGTATATAAGAAGAAATAACCACATACCGTAACCTTCACTATGGTTGAACTGCTGTTTCAAACTAATAATCCGCACTCTGTAGGCGCTTGGCTGAATGTTAAAGCACTCACGTTTGTACCACTCCAAGTAAACTGCCTCGACGCCATCAACCACAGCAACACCCACAAACTGTGTGACGTTTGGGACTCCAGCAGATCCAGTGAAGTGATTTATCGGCGAGTGTTTCACTGTGAAACAATCATTTTAATATTTTATAAGATTAGATAAATAAAATATCCAAAAAGTATGAAAAATATAACTCCTGTAGTTATTTTTTTAGTTATTTCAAGTGTGAGCAAAGACCAACTGTGAGACAAGATTAGCAATAAAAACTACGTTTAAATCTATAAGAAGAGGATTCGGTTATTATTCCTGAACGTGGGTGAGGAAGTTCAGTTAACAAAGGTCAGACTAACACAACGTTAAAGCAAACGCGCTGCAGATGTGAAAAGCTGTTAGAGCTCAAAGATTCAAAAGGTTTTATTACCTGCAGATGAAACAGAAAAGAAAAGAAGCCGCGAGAATAAAGTCATCCTGTCCTCATCTTGTAGTTACTGTTAGAATAACTGTTGATCTTGTTTACTCCCGATGTACCGTTACCGGAAACCCGTTTGGTTCAGTGCGTGAATAAAGTTAAAAAAAAAAAAAGGTTCAGTGTGTGTGGGATAAGGGCGTCTTCCTGTTCCTTTCACAGGAAAAGTCCTAATTACATAGACACATATACATTTATAAGTGTAGGTTGTTTTCTCTCTTTTATCCCGTCCCTGACATACATGCTAAGTGACGAGCGTGCATAAAATTGTTTCTAAAAATGTAGTATCAGTTCAACACTTCTTTCTTCATAAAGAAATAATATCATTGTTTTGGTTTAAAAAAATGTAATTTAATATGAAAATATAAAAGGCAAAAATTGAAAAGCAGGTTTTATTCCCCATGAAATAAAAATAAATAGATGATTCGTTGACAATAATGTTTCATAATAATAATAATGATAATAATGTGTTGGGCTGAGAATTACACTAAAGACTGAAGACTGGACTCAAAGTGAAACGTTTGGTTATCTGTTGGCAGGTAATCCACAAAGGTAAAAACATAAACGAATTATTGAATCATAGGGTTTTCTTTCCGCATGGCTCCTTTCCTCAGTTAAACTACTGGAACAATGCACAACAGCAAACGTATGCCATTTTCTTCTTCGTGCCACATCCTCGCTGCTACTCAAAACAGGACTTACCAGTCTTCCTCATCCCCATTTATTTAGGAATTAACTTTCTGATTTTACACCCTGAATTATTTTCCTGTGAAAGATTTATGTTACAATACTGCCACAAACTTCACACACATAATAATTATCTTGCTTGTTAAATTTCTCAAGTCTGTTATGTCACAAATCCACGCTCCTGTGGAACTCTCTCAGGTCTGAACCACCTGACCTTTGAAATCGCTGTTGCCATTTCCCCTTAACACATACGTGCACTGATGCCTCTACACCACAGAGCGCTCCTTTTATTTACACCTATTTCCTCAAGTCAGTTGAGCTCTACTTTTCTGCATGGATTATCTATTATATTTCACTTTCCAGCCAAAACGTCCAGTTCAGATCCAGTGTCTATTACCCTGAAAGTGATGATATCTTTAACAAACCTCCATGACTCCTGTAGGATCTGTTTCCTCATTCTGACTGAAAATGAGTTGCTTCAAAAAAGGACCATTGGCAATCAAGCTTCTAGCATTCCACCATTGGTTATATCCTTATTCCCACTCACCCAGACTTTGTCACTTCCCGATAGAGTTCTTTTTATTTATTTATTTTGTCAGATACATATAGAAACAATCAAGCCACTCATTTTCTTAACCTTTTATGAAAGGAGGTACACTGGTTTGATAAGCACTCTCATGACTACCTGCACTCTCATGACTATGTCTTTTGGGAAGGTGATCTTTTGCACAGTTTGCAAATGTTACTAAAAACATTCTTGGTTGAGAGAAAAAGTTCCAGACGTAACATAGATGTGGTTTTAACACATGAGATAAGAAACAACTCATCAAGACAGTTGACAAAGTAGCAAACTTTATGCACCAAATCAAGTGTTAAATCTTTTTACATGTTTTTTTAAACAGAAACCTGTCGAATTTCTCTCTCCCACAGTCTCTTTTTTAAAAAAATACAAATTAATTTACAAAAGGAAAATAAAAAAGAAATCAACAAGTAAATGCAAAAATGTGTACTTATTTTTTTTTTTTAAATAAATAGTTCCATAACTGAATTATGAAGGTCTGTTACGCAGCCTCAATGAGTTTCTTGTGACAAACTGTTCCAGTTCCAGGAATTCATTAATAAGTTACTTCTCTCCAAAATATCTAACTGCTGTTTAGTTAATTGTGTTGTTAACTTTTTATTTGCCACTGACATGTCACAGATTCTGCCTGAGCATACATGTTTCTCAGTTACTTTGAAATATATTTTCAAATATTTATCAGTTTTCAGAGTTTTTAAGAAAACTTTCAACAACTGCCAGAATTGTTTTGAGGTTTTGATGCAATCTGACACCTGACTCTACAGTGACACCTACTGGCCTCTGTTATCATTGTCATATCTTGATGATGTTCCATGTAACATGAATTTTACACTCATTATCTGTGAGTAGATGTTATCCAGTTTGATTTTCACACTGTCAAACAAAGCTTTTCCATATCAGTGGGTTTTATTTTCAAAAGCATGTTTCTCTCATAGACAGTGGATGGACCTCAGTGTCTCTTTATGTTAGAAAACCCAACAATTCTCAGCATTTTTTAAACTAATGGTCAACAGAAAACAGCAGTGTGTGTGATTCATAAAGAAATAGACACATAGCACCTCTTGCTATGTTTGTAATACCATTAAAAAGGAATTATTTAACTGAGAATATAACTCCATGAAGAAAACAGTTTCAACTTTAAAATTTCTAATAAATAGCAGAGTTGAAAGAAAAAAAGTTTAAAAAAAATAAAATGTAAGTATTTTACCTCATTTTATTTTATTACTTTTTGTTGTTGCTGTTATTATAAGCCATGTCTCCAGTATGAAAAAATATAATGAAAGAAACCAACAGGTGATGAAGGAGGTGGTTACGTTATTGACCTTAAATAAATGAATAACCAAAATAGTGCAAGTAAATTATTTATAGACAGAACAGTTAAAATATAGTGAAGCATGAAAACTGTTTGACTTGAATGACTGAACAATCCTTTGGATTATAAAACAAAAAGAGAAAAATGTTTTTCCACAAAAAATAAAGTTCACATAAACAAACTATTAAAAAACACCTTCTATGTGTTCGTTTAACTGGAGATTTGAACATTGTTTTGTGGGTCCAGTGTTTGTATGTGTGGATCTTGTTTCAGTTTCTCCAACAGTTCAGCAGTGTTGCCAGGCACTGTTATTTCCAAAGAAGAAAAATCACTGGTATTCTTTATAAAATACATAAACTATATATCAGAGTAAAACAAGTTGTACTTACAAGGTGAACTTGAGTTTCTGCCTGAAATAAAAAGAAAATAAATCATTTCAGGCATTTGTTCTACATTACAATCAAAGTTTCTGTCATATATATTCAAAAATAAAAGTGTCTAATATAATAAGAAATAATATAACTGAACCATGCACTGCTGGTCCTGGTTCATTGATAAACTCAGCTCCTTTGATTCTCTGACCTTTCCTCTTTTTGTAAACAGCAAATCCAACAACAGCAAAAAGGATGAGAAGAACTGGAACAACCACTGCAGCAATGATGGAGATCATCCTGTCAGAGGGATTCTCTGCTCAGTAAAAACAGACAAACAAAATCAAATCTGCAGATGAAGCAGGTTAGAATAAACATATTTATGAGTAATATTAAAATAAAGTAATATTTAAAATATCCTGGAAGAGTAGTTGTAAAACAGCTAACTGATCATTTGTTCTGTTTTGAGTGTTTTGAATCTATCTGATAAATTTCAGTTTGTTTAGGTAAATGAAGAGTAATTTGTCACATATTTGATACAAATCTCTTAAACTGACAGCATATCTTAAAAACATAGAAGCTTGCATTTGACTGTAAAAATCTTCTAACCAGATATTTAGTCTGGATGGCTTTGCTGAAGAATCTCTGAGTCATTTTTGAACAGGGTATATCCTTCAGTGTTCATATTAAATTAATATGTAGTGTGTGCAATATTGCTAAAATGAGAAACATCTGTCTGAGTGATCCTAAAAAACTAGTTCATAGATTAAATACTTCTCAGCCAGATTACTGTCATTCGTTATTATCAATTTCCCCTAAATATTTCCTAAAAACCTTAAAAATGCTACAATGAGAATATTGACAGAGATGAGAAAGAGAAACAATATTTCTCTCATAACATACTCTCTATAGTATTTACAAGTAGAAAAGGAGGCAGAGCCTTCAGCTTTCCGGCCCCTCTTCTGTGGAACCAGCTCCCAGTTTGGATTCAGGAGACAGACACTATCTCTACTTTTGATAAAGCTTATAGTCAAGGCTAGATCAGGTACCTCCTTTAGTTAGGCTGCTATAGGTTCAGATTGTTCTAGGAAGTCACGTGATACACTGTGATGCACTGAGCATTTCCTCTTTACTCTTAATTCCCCACGTGTTTATAAATCACTGTAACATGTCATCAGATTGTTCTCTTCTTTCTACGTTAGTCTGTGATTTATCTGCTTCATGCTCTCTTTTTTCTCTTCTTTTCTCTTTCCCTCACCCTAAACCAGTCGATGCAGATAGCGCCCCCTCTCTAAGCCTGTTAAAGTGTTGCTTATAGACAGTAGTTTGATTGCTGGGGTTTTCTTCTTCTATTCTGATTTGGCGCTATGTAAATTAACCCGATTTGAAACTTTTGCAAAAATGGGTTTCTTAATAATAATAATAATAATAATAACAGTAACAGTTTATATTTACAATGAAAGAGAGAAAATGATTGTAATACATAATAATTAAAAAAATTAAGACATTCATTTCCCCACAGTGACAGCTGTTCCTCCTGGGATTAAATATAGGACAAAAAAGTCAAGCATTATATTGGAGACAGCAAACAAAACATTTCTCTCACCTCTGACAGGTATTATTTTTCCACAGTTGGTTCTGATCACTTTTTTATCCAGTTTGGTGATGATGTCATCGCTGTCAGAGAGCTGAAACACACAGTCGTATCTGCTCCAGTCTTCTGTTGTGACTGATGAAACATTCAGATCAACACACATCTGGAAGGTCTCATCATTGTTGGGGAGGATCTCTCCAGGATCCACACCATCATGAATCTCCTCTCCATCTTTCCTCCAGAACATCACGGCTCTTTGAGGGTAGAAACCTGTAGCGTGGCAGCTGACTGGAGAGGAGGAAGACTTCTGGAGGAGAGACACTGAGGGAAGAACTGGAGAGAAAGAAAGAGAAGAAAATATCAAAAGGATAAAAAGAAGGCTTTCATTTTTCCAAATCTGACAATGTTATAGCATCTTGATAACATCTAATAAATAATTGCAGACATTTATTTGACAAAAAAATGACACATTAGAGCAGGGCTGCCCAATCCCAGTCCTCAAGAGCTACTATCCTGCAGCTTTTAGATGCATCCCTACTCCAACACAGCTGAATCAAATGGTTTGATTACCTCTTCAGCATGCCATCATGTTTGGCAAAGGCCTGATAACAAGCCATTCATTTGATTCGGGTGTGTGGGAACAAGGATGCATCTAAAAGCTGCAGGACGGTAGCTCTCGAGGACCGGGATTGGGCACCCCTGCATTAGAGTATCATCAGTTAAAACACTGTCATACATGCAAGACAAAAATGTATCTGGGAAAATTAAACAATAAATAGAAAAGAAATAAGAGAGTGGTTGCTGATGCATGTCGTTTGAAAATTCTACTTGTGCACTCAGAAAAATAAAGGTGCCAACTGGAACCAAAAGTGGTTCTTTAGACTGATGCCATAGAAGAACCTTTTTTGGTGCCACAAAGAACCTTTCAAACAATGGTTCTTTGAAGAACCATTTCTTTCAGTGGTTCATTGAAGAACCTTTAAAGGTGCCCCAAAGAACCATCAAGAAATGGTTCTTTGGGGCACCTTTAATGGTTTTTCAAAGAACCTTTTTAAAAATGGTTCTTTAAAGAACCATTTAAATCTTTTGCCATTTCCTGTATTATTAGAAAACAATGCAACACAAAATAAACACCACAGCATCCATGAAGCTACATCAGCTTATGTGACTGTACCTGTTCTCTGCAGGGAATGTTTCCCACTTTCCAAAGACATCTTCAGCCACTTTGGACAAGTCGTACTGAGGAACTTGATGGTGTATTTTATTCTATTTTCATCAGTGTCCCATCTCTGTTTGGTAATAACAGCCTCTGGTTTCAGTACGATCCACCTTAATGTCTTCATATCAAATTCAAGAAAGTCTTCTCCATTGTAAGCATACCGTAAAAAGTTGATCATCTCTCCAGTGCTTTCATCCCATTCACAGCCACTTACACTCTGTAAAATGTGGATGCCTGATGAGACAGAAAGAAAACAAAGACTGCAGTGAACTGCATTAATGTTGTTCATTGTATGAGGCACTACTATTCTCCAAGATTTGAGTATTAATAGTTGAATAATTTAATCAATTGAAAAACATTGCAGATTCAAATTAACGTCTGGTTATTTGTGTTTAAAACAAAAAGGTTTAGAAGGACAAGAGAAAGAAAATGATTCAGCAGAGGAGTCATCTTAGAAGAATGTAAAGATAGAGATATGTATATTTTCTTAAGATTGTTATTATTATATTATATTATTATTGTTAAAATAAGTAAATTTTGAAATCTTAACATTTTTTAACACAAACTTTTTTATTTTTATGATGGTTTTAAGGTCTCAAATAAGAAACAGGCCAACGAAATTAAAACTTGAAATCTTTCATGATTAACAAAATAACTTTTTGTTATAAAGTCTTGTTTTGCATTTGTTATATCTAATGTTTTATAATGATCTGACATGAGGCATAACAGGAAATACTTTACCTCCAGGTTGGTTGAACTGCTGCTGTAAACCAAAAATCCAGGCTCGGAATAAGTTTGGCAGAGTCACAAAACACTGTACAGTCAAAGACTTCAGCTGCTGGGGGTTGTCATCTAATATTTTCTTTGCCCAGTCCTGTCTTGGTTCTAGTATTTTGTTCCTGCTGTCACAGTAACCCGCCTGAATGCCATCAAACACCATTTCACTCAAAAACTCTGATATGTTTGCGACTCCTGATGATCCAGTGGCCACATGCTTCAGTGAGTGTTTTGCTGTGAGACAAACAATATTGTTTTATAGTTAAAAATATGCAAACAATGTCAGCAGCCTAACAGAGGTGTAGTCCACTTTGTTTTTTCTAAGTGAGGACAAAAAAAATTATATTTAGGTTGATCATTTGAAATTCAGTTGTTACTTTAAGAGTATTTCATGGATTAAATAAAGTGATCTAGTATATCTAGATAACGAGTGCCAAATTTAATACGGTCCAGTCAAAAGAAAAACTGCTGTTTCATCTCATTAAAGAGATGCAGTGTCAGTTTTGTGACTGACAGGCCAAATTAGCATGATGATGCACTTGTGAGTCTTTGAGTCGTCTACCAGAAGTGCGCTAATGTGTATACACAGATGCAGTTAGTTTATTTCAATGATTACATAAAAGAACAACTCATAGTAGTGGCTTAAATATTGACCAGATGAGGCCACGTGTCCAAACGAAATTAATACAGTGTAAGCGACAGTTTTACATGTTGCTCTCACTGGAAACGGAGATTAGATGAATGTGAGAAGAAGAATGATGGTAAAGAAAAATCAGT
>NW_024583668.1:45650-55428 GCF_018398535.1 Haplochromis burtoni
ACGACTTTCCTGTTTTCAAGGCACAACTTGGATCTGCTGTACGAATCTTATGGATACACACTAAATGAAACAATAGTGTGCATGACTCCAGATTCTAATATGGTCCCAAAAGGCTCACAAAAACCAACGTAGCAATAGCAATAAAGCAAATGTTGAGGCTTCAAAATACAAAGTCCATAAACCAATGGCTGACATGGGTTTTATCATAAGGGTGATAAATATACAGATTTCAGTCTGTCTTAGAGATTTGATGTTCATTTACCTGCAGATGCACTATACGTGCTATACTATACTATACTATACCATTTGACCTTAGAACTGAAGAAGCTTCTCAGGTGAGAGGTGAAACGTCTTCAAGCAACTTAAAGAAGTCCAGACGCTTTGCTTTGCAAGCTTCTTTGAATACTGCTGGGTGGTTTGTAAAGTTTACAATAACTAGTATTATCATTATGCTATATGTTCAAAAATATATAATGTACTGTTCTCTCTATGTGTTAAACTCCCTGAGTGTGAACATAGATAAACAGCCAGCCAAACTACTTTTCAAGAGCCAGGAAGGTGAGCGTCCAGAATTCATCAGCAAGTACCTGTACTCGTCTCCACTGGCACTTCAAAAGTTCTTTTCCAACAAACTCGCCAGCTGGAGGTGGTACACCAGGTTTCTGCGTTACTATCATAGCAGGAGTCAGCAGCAGTGGTGAAGAAGGATCGGAGGAGACTGGGATTAATGGCCTTGCATTGATTATAGCAGACACCTCTGCCATCAAGGTACAGAGCACTTCATGAGTCAGGGAACTGTGTTTACCGTGAGACAACATGGAGTCCAGTATCCTCCTGGTTACACCAATCCTACACACCTCCCATATGCGAGGCATGTGGAGGGTTGAACTCTCATGTACAGCCGTGTTCGTAGAGGTATCTCAGGATCTTGTCTTGACTCTGATCATCTTGTCTTATTCCTAATTCAGAACATGCTCCAACAAAGTTTGTACCACAGTCTGACCTCAGCTGCTTCACAGGCCCTCTTAAAGCAAAAAGTCTGCGTAGTGCATTGATGCAGCTACTTGAGTCCATGGACTCAATGACTTCTATATGCAGTTGAGTAAAGTTTGACTTATCTGACAGTTTTGTTTCGCTTAATGCGCCTTATAATTCTGTGCACCTTATGGTCCCAAAAATACGGTAACTTCTACCGTCCTTTAGCATGTCCATTAGTCTAACTTTTTGTGCGACGGTTAGCATCTTCCTCTGCCTTTTCTTTTCTTTTTGAGTGCTACCGCAGGTGCCTTTGACGGTGCAAAAAGTTTTGGCGACATTGTTGTGTTTGTTGGGGAGAAAACTTACATACATACAGTACAGCACTTCAGAGTCACACTGTAGAGATCGAAGAATTATGTAAATTTGACAAGTTGAACGCAATCTGTACTGTACAGGAGACACAGCACAAGATTGATTGACAATGGTCTGCAGCCTTATAAGGACGCAAAAAAAAAAGAAAGTATGCAAAATTGCACAAAGAATATCAGTGAAACAGCGAGGCCACAAAAGGTGAAACGCATTATAGAGAGGGACCACTATATAGACATTTACTTTCAAGGTACACTGTTTTTCTGAAATAAAAAAAGGATTTCAAAATGCCAGATGAGTTCAGGTTTACAGTCTGTATCAGAATGCCAGCTGCGCTCATTTGAATCTTACCTTTTTTCTTTTTGTAAACAACAAATCCAACAGCAGCCACAGAAAGAACAACCACTGCAGCAACCACTGCAGTGATGACAGCAGTCATCCTGGCATCGGGCGTCTCTACTAAGTAAAAAACAAAATTTAAAAAAGTACATTCAGTTCAGTTTTATTTACATAGCGCCAAATCACAACAACAGTTGCCTAAAACATTATAATAAAATCACACATCCATCCTATAGGTTTCATCTACACTACATATTTCAATTAAGCAGGACAATGCACTAAAATTATATTACTAACTATGTAACTCATTAGCGGGAGCTCTAGTTTTCACTTCTAACTGCATTCAGTAACATATGCCTCAGTGAAAAGCCATAAATAAACTGAGGATTTTATTAGACACACGTTAGAGACAGTGTTGAATTTTAAAATTTAGAAGTTCACTATCAGAGTTACATGGTATAAAGTGTAAACTTTAAAAAGGGTATTCTTACAAGTTTTAACACCAGTAACACCTCACATACTCTGAATCAAAGAAACAGTCAGAAGCCCTCCTGTAAGCCTACCACTCCCAGGGGAAATAGGTGTTGGCTGCAATGTGTGGCAGTCAGAGGTGGAGGCCTTGGGGATCACTCCCCCAAGTGGATGAGTTTAAATCTATCAGGGTACTGTTCACAAGTGACAGGTGAGGGGAGTGAGAAATTGACAGATGGATTGGGGCGGCATCTGCAGTAATGCGGATGCTGTACCAGTCCATCATGGTGAAGAGAGAACTGAGCACCTATAGTTACAAGCTCTGGGTAGTGACTGAAAGAATGAGATACAAATGCAAGCGACAGAAACTAGGGCCTGGCCCCTCCCTTAGAGATGGGGTGAGGAGGTCAGCCATTCAAGAGGGGCTCAGAGGAGAGCAGCTACTCGTCCACATTAAAAGGAGCCAGCTGAAGTAGTTTGGCAACTGTTCCAGGCATGTCTCACCAGATGGAGGCCCTAGGGCACGACACCCTGGAGAGATTACATCTCTTGGCTAGCCTGGGAATTCCTTGGTGTTCCCCCATATAAGGTGGAGCAGGCGGCTAGGGAGAGGGAGGGAGGTCTGACTTCTCTGCCAGACCTTCTTAGTCTGCTATCCCCCACAACTTGGCCTCAAATAAGGGGAAGTAAGTGGGTGGATGGACATTGAAGCACCACATTATAGACAATACACAGTTTTAGCAGTCATGGGAAATAAATGAGTTGCTCTTACTTGATTGATCGATTACTTATGTTGTTTCTGCCCCTTTGGTCATGGATTTATGTAGTTTGGTGACAAATGTAGAAGTTCTAATATCACATTAAGGGGGTTATGAATTTTTTCTTACTAATATTAACAGTAACAACTTATATGTACAATGAAAGAGAGAGAAAATGATTGTAATATACAATAATTTAAGAAAAAAGAAGAAATTCTTCCCCATTAAGATCTACAAGAGTTATTCCTAACATGAATAGCTATGCCTCCTGGGATCCAATGTAGGATAAACAAATCAAGCATTACATTAACAATATCAGCAAACATAATGTTTCTCTCACCTCCATCATTGCAAAGTATTGTTTTTGCACAGTTTGTTCTGATCACTGTTTTGTCCAGTTTGGTGATGACTGGTTCACTATTGGAGAGCTGAAACACACAATCATATCTTCTCCAGTCTTCAGGTTTGACTGATGAAACATTCAGATCAACATTCATCTGGAAGGTCTCATCATCGTTGGGGAGGATCTCTCTGTGATCCACACCTTCATGGATCTCTTCTTCATCTTTCATCCAAAACATCATGACTCTGTTAGGATAGAAACCTGTAGCGTAGCAGCTGACCGGAGAGGAGGGAGTCTTCTGGAGAAGAGACACTGAGGGAAGAACTGTAGAGACAGATGGAGGCAATGCAGGCAGGGGGAAGGAAGAAATAGCAATTAGAAAATAAACCAGATGAGGATACAAAGAAAAACAAAGAAAAAGAAATTCAATAGGAGTATATGTACAGTGTATGTGTTACATATAAAACATTATAGTATCAGCGGAAAATAATTGTGACTGATTTTCTGTGTAGGTTTTCAGGCTTCCAAGTTATGATAGTCTATGAAGCTTGGAAAGAAACTTTCTTGTAGACGTTTCAGCTCTCATCCGAGAAACCAAATGGCGGAAATGTCTCTATGCACGCTCAATCATCGAGGTAAAGTAATCACAAAAAGTTTATCTGTTCATCTGGACGTAGTTTTTTCAGTGGGAGAAACATTTTGTCACTCATCCAAGTGACTTTCACATTCTTAGCTGACTGTAGGATTCCCCAAAAAAAGTACATTTGCATAATGACTGAAACTAGCACCACTGAATAACAATGGACCGTGAGGTCAGTTTCATGATCATTAACATGCAAATTGTCATGACTGTGGGGCAAATATTGGAGAGTCCCAGGTATCTAAACCCTGTCCCTTAAGACGGTCACTGACCCACTATTGATTATGTGCCTCGTCACATGAGCCAAAGTGTGAAAAAAAAAGTTACGGGTCATTATTACCAGAGGTTTCAGATGAAAAAAGGGGGTGGCTTACAACACCAACTGTCCGTTATCTACAATGTAGTTTGGAGATCCAGTCCCAGGTGCCTCAACCCCTACTCACATCTTGCATCATGTGGCCTCAATAGGTCACATGATAGGTTAAAGAAAGGTGTTTAATGTATAAAAGCAAAAAAAGTCGATAACACAAGTCGATAATTTGGTTAGTGATTTTACACTGTTAAGACACTGAAAATCTGCTTCAACACCTTCTGAAAAAAAAAACAAGCAAAAAGAAAACAACACAGTAAGGAAACTACAGAAGCAACCAACATAAGCATCAGTAACAGTAAATAATAAATATTGAATGCTTGTTTTAGCCAATAATGCGTTTCTTGTCCTTACATGACCCACACCTTTTTTCACAACTTGGGTCATGCGATGAGTCACATGATTATAATCATGTGGGTTAGGGGTCAACCCCCACTAGCATTTAAATACTAATACCATTTCGTTTTAGAACTAAAGGAGCTCTTTAGATGAGAGGTGAAACGTCTTCAAGAAGCTTAAAGAAGTCCAGTCGCTTTCTTTCCAAGCTCCATAGATAATTGTGACTATAACTAAAGCAAACATCTGAAAATCAAAACAAAATTGAATTTGTAATTTAAAACAGAACAAGCTATTCAAGTCAAAGAGTTACCAGGTTTCTTGCAGTTATACTAAGATGTAACACTGCACTCTTTAAGCTAAATGTAATCCTAAATAAACTGCAATATGGAAACTCTTTTTCAAAAGAATTTTAACTAATTAATGTAATAAATCATCAATAAATCTTGGAAATGATGAAAAGGTGTGTTTCTCCTGTGGTCTGAAGTGAAAATGTCTGAAGAGGTGATAAACAGTTAACGTTCAGAAGTAGTTGTTGTTGTATTCAATAACATGGTACGGTGAAAAATATTTTAAAAATTGGCAACAAGAACGTCTGGAAGCAAGTGTTGATCACTTGCTCTCTGCTGTGGTTTGTTCTGTTTTCCCTCCTAAAACTTCAAGCTGACCAGGTTTTAGACAGCACTAGTGAGCAAATGTGTCTGCTCTGTGTCCTCTGGCATAACTTGGTAAGAGGGGAGGAGTGGAGCAGCAGGAAAGCTCAAGGTACAATTACATGTACAGTTGAAACCAGACATTTACAGTACATCCTTCTGAAAAAAACACATACAGTAAACTTTTTGGTTTTAGATCAATAAATATTAACATGTTTTTTGTGAAATGTCAGAATAAATAGAGAGAAAATTGTTAGGTATTTTTTTATTATTTTCATCAAAGTCAGAAGTATACACACATCCTTAGTATTTTGTAGAATTGTCCTGAAACTGTTTCACTTGGGCCAAATGTCCTTCCAAAGGTTTTATATAATAGTTTGCTGGCATCTTGGCCCACTTCTCTTGACAGAACTGGTGTAACTGGGTCAGGTTTGTAGGCCTCCTTGGTCGCATTTGTCTTTTCAGTGCCACCCACAAATTTTCTATGGCACTGAGATCAGGGCTTTGTGATGGCCACTCAAGTACCATGACTTTTGTTGCCCTTAAGCCACTTTGTAGCTAATTTGGAGGTATGCTTGGGGTCACTGTCCTTTTCAGAATCAGAATCAGATTACTTTATCAATCCCTAAGGAAATTATGTGGGTTACAGTTGCTCCAAGACAGTAACAGTAACAGACTAAACCAGGGGTGGGCAAACTACAGCCCGCAGGCCACCTCCGGCCCGTTGGGCATTTTATTCCGGCCAGCCGAAGATTGGTGTGTCTCGCGGGGTACGCAGTGTGGCGTTACTCTAATTAAGTACTTTGTGAATGACCACGGCAAACAGTCATGCTTTGAAGCATCTCTTTATTTGGACACACAGAGCTGCAGCTCTCCTGCTCCCAACTCAACATAACAACACAACCAACAACAACCACAATGCAGGACCCAGTACCATATTTAAGTTGGCAGGGCATGATAGCAAATGCAAATGCCATGCAGCTCCCCTGGCAGGCTCCCCTGGCACGGGGACCTCTGTCTCCTCGCTCAGCTCCTCCTTCACCGCCGCCACTCCCGGCTGGAGCAGCCCCTCGCGCGGCTCCCCCGTCGTCATCACTGCCGCCGCTATAATGCCTTCTTAATGTTTTTGTTTGATATGTACAGTGGGGCAAAAAAGTATTTAGTCAGCCACCGATTGTGCAAGTTCCCCCACCTAAAATGATGACAGAGGTCAGTAATTTGCACCAGAGGTACACTTCAACTGTGAGAGACAGAATGTGAAAAAAAAATTCATGAATTCACATGGTAGGATTTGTAAAGAATTTATTCGTAAATTAGGGTGGAAAATAAGTATTTGGTCACCCTAAACAAGGAAAATCTCTGGCTCTCACAGACCTGTAACGTCTTCTGTAAGAAGCTTTTCTGTCCCCCACTCGTTACCTGTATGAATGGCACCTGTTTGAACTCATCATCTGTATAAAAGACACCTGTCCACAGCCTCAAACAGTCAGACTCCAAACTCCGCCATGGCCAAGACCAAAGAGCTTTCGAAGGACACCAGGAAAAGTATTGTAGACCTGCACCAGACTGGGAAGAGTGAATCTACAATAGGCAAGCAGCTTGGTGTGAAAAAATCAACTGTGGGAGCAATCATCAGAAAATGGAAGACATACAAGACCACTGATAATCTCCTTCGATCTGGGGCTCCACGCAAGATCTCATCCCGTGGGGTCAAAATGATCATGAGAACGGTGAGCAAAGATACCAGAACCACACGGGGGGACCTGGTGAATGACCTGCAGAGAGCTGGGACCAAAGTAACAAAGGTCACCATCAGTAACACACTACAACGGCAGGGAATCAAATCCCGCAGTGCCAGACGTGTTCCGCTGCTGAAGCCAGTGCATGTCCAGGCCCGTCTGAAGTTTGCCAGAGAGCACATGGATGATACAGCAGAGGATTGGGAGAATGTCATGTGGTCAGATGAAACCAAAGTAGAACTTTTTGGTATAAACTCAACTCGTCGTGTTTGGAGGAAGAATACTGAGTTGCATCCCAAGAACACCATACCTACTGTGAAGCATGGGGGTGGAAACATCATGCTATGGGGCTGTTTTTCTGCCAAGGGGACAGAACGACTGATCCGTGTTAAGGACAGAATGAATGGGGCCATGTATCGTGAGATTTTGAGCCAAAACCTCCTTCCATCAGTGAGAACTTTGAAGATGAAACGAGGCTGGGTCTTCCAACATGACAATGATCCAAAACACACCGCCCGGGCAACAAAGGAGTGGCTCCGTAAGAAGCATTTGAAAGTCCTGGAGTGGCCTAGCCAGTCTCCAGACCTCAACCCCATAGAAAATCTGTGGCGGGAGTTGAAAGTCCGTGTTGCTCGGCGACAGCCCCAAAACATCACTGCTCTCGAGAAGATCTGCATGGAGGAATGGGCCAAAATACCAGCTACTGTGTGTGCAAACCTGGTAAAGACCTATAGTAAACGTTTGACCTCTGTTATTGCCAACAAAGGTTATGTTACAAAGTATTGAGTTGTATTTTTGTTATTGACCAAATACTTATTTTCCACCCTGATTTACGAATAAATTCTTTACAAATCCTACCATGTGGATTCATGGATTTTTTTTTCACATTCTGTCTCTCACAGTTGAAGTGTACCTCTGGTGCAAATTACTGACCTCTGTCATCATTTTAGGTGGGGGAACTTGCACAATCGGTGGCTGACTAAATACTTTTTTGCCCCACTGTATGCATCTGGTGCTGGCCTGGCCCGTTTTGTAAATTTTAAACTTCAGCGTGGCCCCTGAGCCAAAAAGTTTGCCCACCCCTGGACTAAACTATTAAATAATACAATATGTTACAGAGTTTACACATTTGAGAAATGGCACTAATATATACAAACTGCTCAATTAGAAAAATCAAGAATATTACAGAGGTTGTTGTAAATATCAGGAATATTGACAAAGAATATTACAGAGGCAGAACATTGACATTTGACTCTAACCAGTGAACTTTGTCATTTGCTATTTTATTGTAGAGTGTGTATTGCACTGCAATACACTGTACTGCAGTGCTTACAGTGTTTTAGATGGAGGACTTGTACAGGGAGATGGCCACGGGCAGGAATGATTTCCTGTGTCGTTCAGTGGTGCTTTGTAGTAGTCTCAGTCTCTCACTGAACGTGCTCCTGTGACTAGACAGCATGCCATAGAGTGGGTCGGAGGTAATATCCAGCATTCTCCTCATCTTGGACAACATCTGCCTCTCAGACACCATCCTAAGGGAGTCCAGCTCCATCCCCACAACATTACTGGCCTTGCGGGTCAGTTTATTTAGTTTTGGAAGACTCATTTGCGCCCAAGCTTCATCTTCCTGGCTGATGTCTTTAGATGTTGCTTCAATATGTCCAAATAATTTTCTTTTCTCAGGATGCCATCTACTTTGTGAAGTGCATGAGTTCCTTTTGCAGCAAAACAGCTCCACAACATGATGCTACCACCCCTATACTTCACAGTTGGCGTGGTGTTCTGAGGCTTCAAAGCTTCCCCCTTTTTCCTCCAAATATACAGTTTATCATTGGCCAATGGTTTTGTCAGACCACAGGACATGTCTCCCTGTGCATTTGCAAACTGTATTCTGGCTTTTTTATAGTGGTTGTGAAGTAATGCCTTTCTCCTCCAAGAGTAACCTTTCAGCTCATGGTGGTACAGGACTTGTTTTGACACTGTCTTCAGCCTTCATCTCCACAGGGTCTTTTGCTGTTGATTCACACTTTTCGACCAAAAATCTTTCCTCTCTGAGACTCAGAATCTGTCTTCTTCCCAAGCAGTATGATGATTGTGCATTCCCATATTTTTTGCATATTATTGTCTGAATGGATGAACGTGGGACCTTCAGGCATCTGGAAATTGCATTTACGGATGAGTCACCCTTGTGGAGGTTGACAGTTCTTTTCTTGATGTCTTGGTTGATTTCTCTTGATTTTCACATGATGTCAAAGAAAGAGGCTCTGTGTTTGGGGTGTGCCTTTATTTTCATCCACAGTTGTGTCACCAATTAACTCAAATGGACTCAAACTATCAGAAGCTTCTTAGGCTCAGTAATGAAGTAATGTAATGAAGCGTATGCGGAAATTCAATAAGGAAGGTACTCATCTATTTGCTTCCTGTGTGTTAGTGACAAATCTAATCATTACATAACTTCCACTTTCCCGCGCTGTGAAGCTAATTGTAACATGGCAGGTTTAAACCAATGATCTTTCTCCAGGCCTTTGTCAGGCCAATCAGTCCTCACTCCTCATACTTTAAATCTCACTGCGCATCTTTCAGTCTCCCGTACAGACAGCTTAGTGCAGGGGTCAGCAACCTTTAAGACCCAAAGAGCCATTTGGACCCGGTTTCCACGCAAAAGAAAACACTGGGAGCCGCAAATACTTTTTGACATCTAAAATGAAGATAACACTGTATATACTGTTTTTTTTACCTTTATGCTTTGTGTGAACAACTAAGGTGTGTTGTTTATGAAATC
>NW_024583669.1:0-7633 GCF_018398535.1 Haplochromis burtoni
CTAATAAAGCCTCACCTTTCTGTTAAAACCTTACTACTCCTCGTCGTCATCTGCTTTTGGGTCCTGTTTCCACACACATCGGCGCACCCCACCGTGACACTAAGCTCATGATGTTAATATACAGTCCTGTTTTATGCTGTTTTACAGATGTGTTCCATTGTTAATTGGTTCTGTTACTTTGTAATCCACAACTTTATGTGTGTGGGTGCTATATAGCAGTGCTTCAGAGCATTGTCAAAAAACGCTCACAAAAATTCCAAAAGTAAGATAAATCCCATTATGCCATATTGTTTTTTTTCAGCGCTCATGATTACATGATGTTTTAAGTGAAAACTGGGGAAAATTCTACTATAATATTGTTATTTTTACAATAAAATGTAATACAGCACTTCATAAAGAACATCATACCAAGAGTCAAACATGGTGGTGGTAGTGTAAAGGTCTGGGGCTCCTGCTTCAGGACCTGGACAGCTTGCTGTAATTCATGGAACTATGATTCCTGGAGGAGACTGTCCGGTCATCAGTTTGCCCTGCCACATATAGATTGTGCAGCAGGGCAATGACTACAAGCACACTAGCAAGTCTGGCTCAAAAAATGGTGTTCATTAACTCAGTATAATGAGTAACAGTTTTGACATTTATGAGCAGCACTCCAAAAACCATCATAACCAAAGAAACCAGGCTATTCCTCCTACAAGTGATTAGCTAGAAAGAGTCCCTCTTTTCTTCATGGTGCATAATTTACTTATTGTTTTTTGGGGAGAGAGTTAGATGCTGCAGAGAGCATTCATCAACAGTTTCCATAGAAGTTTTACTACCTGCTAGCAAAGTGTAAAACTACTAGAAACTACTAGAATTTTACACTCTGTAAAACTTTTCAGTTATTTATTTGTAAAAAAATGTTTGGAATCATGTCTGATTTTCATTCCACTTCTCACGTGTACACCACTTTGTATTGGTCTTTCACGTGGAATTCCAATAAAATTGATTCATGTTTGTGGCTGTAATGTGACAAAATGTGGAAAGTCCACTGTATATGTTTTTTTTTTCCTTTTTTGGTCCTCTCAAAGTACTCAATAATCTCTTTATGTGAATGAATTAAAAATCTGGCATTGTGATTCCCAATAAAAGGGAGATTAATTGAATAGTATTGATAAGTAGATCCTTACGAACATGGTGAGGCAGTTTTGTTGATGTTTCTGTGGAGACAAAACTTTAAATAGAAAGAAATGAACAATAAAAATGTATTAACTATGAGGATGCACCTTTCTCATATCAATACATACAACTTGAATAGTGTTTGATTTTTAATAAAAGCTTGATATCAGTCACTGAGAAGGACTCAACCTGATAAAGTGCTGAAAGATAAAGTTCAGCAAACAGAAACAATTAAGGAGCTTATCAAACATTCAGCTAAGGAGCGGGGAACATAAGATCTTGTCATGCTGAAATAATTCGACTATCTCTGATGAGACACATTTGTGCAAATCTGGTTCTGAGGTGCATGTTTAGATCTAAATTGTGCTGAGGAGGGAGGCTGAAGAGAGTAATACTTTTGCATGTGTGAGCAGGCTGTATTGTGTGTTTGTGGTGTCCTTTACCTCTTTCTCATCGCCCACAATATGCAGGAGGGATATTTAAGATCAGCGTCTCCACCAGTTCTTTGCTAGTTCATCAGCTACCCTATGGTGGTAACAGGCCTCTTAGAAATTGCTTGTCTTTCTGTTTGTCTCATTTCAAGCAGCCTCACCATAACTCGATGCTACCCAACATTTATAATTTATAATAAACATACTTCTATAATATAAATGCACACATATTTAAACAAATACTTTAAACCAAACCTACATTGCACTAGCATTAACGGTTAAAAACAGTCCAAATTATTTTGTCTCCATTACAATGATCAGCGAAGCTGTTCTTCCAGGTGTAACAATAACACTTAACTCACTAATAACACACTAAGCCCAGAAACTCATCAGGACAATCAAACTGATGCTGTTAGGTAAAAAGATGTAGAATAAATCAATGCCCTACATTGGCACATAGGGCAGTAACACAAGGCAGAGCAGCATCCTAATCTCTTCAGCTAAACAACCTGTAGGCTGGAGAGGAAATGGCATCTCACTAAATTAATTATTCTCACTATTTCAGAGGATCTTCATTTAGCCTGGAAAAAGACTTCTGCTCTGTACAAACACCCTCTGTGAAGCTAGGACATCTTAGTATTCATCGCTGATTGAAGAAAATAAGAGAAACCCCAGGTTTCTTTTCAACACTAACTAATAGGGGTGCAACGATACACAAAATTTACGGTTCGGTTCGATACTTTGGTGTCACGGTTCGATATTTTTTCGATACAAAAAAATGTTCATGCCTTTTTAATTTGTCATTTATTAAAATTATAAATATATATTTTAACTCAAACGTACAGTTTTTAAATTTAATGTTACTGAAACAACAAAGTAATAAAGAAAATAAATCTATCTGATTGAGGAATCACTCATCTTTGGAGAAGAGAGTTTATTATAGAGAAATGGCTCTTTCCAAAATAAAAGCTATACTATACGCTTCTTCTGGGCTATATTCTCAGCAGCATATTAAACATATCAGGTCCCCATAAGGAGAATCATGTGCTAACGGCTGTCTAAATGACTCGGGTAAAGTTTGTAGCATGCGTGCTTGTTGTTTTTGTCTGCTTCCACTTGTCTTTGCACTAGGATGCTGTTGGAGTAAATGTGCAGTCATATTCGTTGTGTTCCCACTAGTGCTGTCAGCGTTAATCTCGTTGAAATGACGTTAACGCCACAACACGGCAAATCTCCGTTAATGAGCTACCGCGGATCGTGGGGCTGGACGGCCAACATGTTAACGAGCTAACTGCGCTAACACACTAGTTCCCACCCATGTAATTAAGCATTGCGTGGCACATCCAACATACTGTTTTACTTTAGTCCATGACGCACTTACCTTCAGGGTCATACGTCACATGAAAACCAAAATAGTTCCAAACGCCACATCTGAATTAGGGTGGGGGAGGCTCAATTTGCCATGTTGCAAGGAGAGCTTAACTTCTGTCTGGCTAGCTTGCCCTGCGCTCTACATCTTTCTCGGCTGCTGCCTCAAAGCACATTGTGCGCTGTCTATCTTGCGTGCTGCACAATAGCGTTTAATATTTAGTATCTACTAGGGATGGGTATTGATAAGATTTTCACAATTCCGATTCCATTTTCGATCCTGTTTAACAATTTGATTCTTTATCGATTCTCTTATCGATTCTTTTTTTTAAAAAAGGAGATCACTAAGGTTGAATAGCTTTGAACTTTGTTTTATATCTTCTCTTTGAACAAGATAGAAATTTAGGAGTAGCATGGGGTGTCACAGGGTCCCCGGGGAAAAAAAATTGTAAATGTAAAATAATAAAATAAATATTCTTCTGTAGCAATAACAAAGTATAACATAAATTATTCTGTAGCAATTACACAAGAATATTCAGTAATGTCCCAGCCTACAATTAAACACGTTCACTTACTGAAAATCGGGGCATCTGCTGTGGCAAATGGGTGCAAGCCTTTTACCGCAAACTCAGTCACTGCTCGGTGACGTTTGTCTATCCTGGCCTGAAAGGAGATGCTACCGGTAGACTGCAGTGAGAACTGCCAGCATCTGAGTCAGCCAGACTCTGTCTCTCTCATCATGGTCACCTAAATGCACAGTAATTGCAGGTTTTGTAATAAGGCAGATCAGCTGAACAGTTCAACTGTTAGTTGATTATTTACCTGCCGCATTAACGGGAGAGGACGTGCAAACGTTACCGCTGCTGCTGGGTTGAGATTCACGAGTCCGGAGCGGAATTAAAAACACGACATTCATTTAAGGTTATTGTGTGTTTTGTGAGCAAATGCTTTTGCATATTCGTAGTGTTCCCTCCCTTAAATGAAATATCTACTCTGCAAGTATTGCAAGTTGCCCTGTTGTCATCCGTTCTCGTAAAGTTCTAACCAAACTTTTGAGCGTTTTAGCCGCTTAAGCGCCATGTTTCCTGCCAGGTAAATGATGCTCCCCAACGTGGTGACGTCATTAGGGGCGACTAGAATCGATAAGGGAATCATTTGCAAAAATGGCAAACAATTCCAAGGAATTGAAACAGTGGGAACCGGTTCTCAACAAGAACCGGTTTTCGATACCCATCCCTAGTATCTACTGTTATCTACTGCTAGCTAGTTTATTGTGATGGTGCTGTATTTATTATGTTGCTCTTTTTTTGTTTGCTTTCTCTTCTGTTTTTTTTTTCTCCATACAGGTGATCCTTGTTTTGTTTGTTTTTCTTTCTTTCTTCCCCCCTTCTCACCGTCTCTTCTCCCCTCTGTTTTTCTTTCTCTCCCTCTCTTTCTTTCATTCTTTCTCCCTGTCCTATCCCCCAGTCATGTCTGTCCCGTTTGTAGCAACCAAAAATAAAATAAATACATAATTATAATAAAGGTCAATCAAATGGACCAATATGGCAAGGCCATGATGATCCACTTGGTAAAATAAATCCGCTTGGCACCTTTCTTGGCCTTAAGACAACAATTCTGATGGCTAAAGATCCAAACGGGACACAAAAATAAATAAATAAAAAATACTACTGATCTTATTTAGACTCTTTATCGCTGGTTGATCTTTCTGAGTTAACTTCAATAACTCCTGTAAATCATCAACTAGACCCTATTCCTACAAAACTGCTCAGAAAAGTCTGCCATTAATTCATGCTTCAATCTTAAATTTGATAAATCAATATTATGGCTCAATCTCTAACCCTTCTTTTATTTTAGAAAATACACAGAGTATATGTAAAACAGCTAACTGATCCTCTGCAGAGAAAGGGTTTATTTGAAGAGTTTCAGTCAGGCTTCAGAGCTCATCACAGTAGAGAACAAGTACTAGTGAAAGTTACAAATGATCTTCTTATGGCCTCTGACAGTGGCCTCATCTGTATGCTCATCTTGCTAGAGCAGCATTCGATACTGCTGACCGCAATATAGAGATTAGAACATGCTGTATGCATAGACGTTAGTGTGCTCCAGTGGTTTGACTCATCTAATAGAGTCCAATTTATTCATGTAAATGGGGAGTTTTTTTCAAACACTAAGGTTAAATA
The DNA here is from genome assembly GCF_018398535.1 of Haplochromis burtoni. Classification (NCBI taxonomy): domain Eukaryota; kingdom Metazoa; phylum Chordata; class Actinopteri; order Cichliformes; family Cichlidae; genus Haplochromis; species Haplochromis burtoni. Next base: position 5,141 of record NW_024583669.1, read on the forward strand.
TGTATCGAGATACATAAAATCATGTCATTTTTGACCAGGATCTGTCTATCAATGCATATATTAAAACAAATTTTAGGACTGCTTTCTTGCATTTGCACAATAACTCTGAAATAAGAAACATCCTGTTTTGATGCTGAAGAAGTAGTTCAGTTTTTTCAGTACTTATCCTACATGAAATGTCTTGAATAACCTCATAATACCATATCACCCCACTAGAGCTCTTCACTCTCAGACTGCAGGTTTACTTTTGGTTTCTTGGGTATTTAAAAGTAAAATGGGAGGCGGCGCTTTCAGTTTTCATTTGCCTCTTCTGTGGAAGCAGCTCCCCAGTTTGGATTCTGGAGACAGACACTCTCTCTACTTTTAGGATTAGGTTTAAAACTTTCCTTTACACCACTTTGTATTTAATTGTTATTTTTAGTTATTATTAATTTCTGGCTCTCTTCCACAGTGTGTGCTTTGTATGCACAATTTCCTTCTCATGAGTAACCAAATGGTTACTCATGAGGAGTTGTCTGATTGCTAGTTTTTTTCTTCTATTATTGTAGGGTCCTTACCTTACAATATAAACCACTTAGAGGTCACAGTTGTTGTGATCTGGCACTATATAAATAGAAAGCTATTTTACCATATACTTCTACAGTATAGGATGATAAGTCTTTCTTGAAACCACAGTTTTTTTCTGTCTGGTGGCCCTCAGATCAAAAGCAGAGTTAAGCATTGTCTTTTGCATTGGCTTTAATTTCTCTTAATGTTTATAATTGACATCTGAATATGATATACTGTGTTGTCACTGAATTATTTCTTGAAAAAAAAAAAAAGCGAGCACCAGCAAAGTTTGGAAGGTTCATGAAGTTGTGGTAGTTGACATATATTGACCTGCTACCCTGTGATTAACAACAGAGCTAGAGTTAAGCTAATACAATCATGTTAGCTTGAAGGAGCTTTCACTTTGCGTTGTGTTGTTTGGACAGAGCTTGCTTGTGCCTTTGTGCAATGTTTTAAAGTAATCATTTTAATTGTTTTTGTTCTGGCTGACACATGAACTGAGATTAAAAGAGTTGTGATGCCTAATTGTGTGCAAAATTAGGCACGCTGAATCATTTCCCTTTTTTATCCACCCAGCAGATATTTCAAGAACCTGTGCAGAACATGTAAAGATCAGTAATTATATTGTGATTGCTAAATTTACTATAGTAATGTTCTATTGCATGTTATATCCAATAGTGCTTGGGGAGATTTTTTACGATGATAATAACGACAGTGTTGGTTTCTTTTTGCATAGGAGGATTTGTGTGTTTTTATATATATTTGTGTGTGTGTGTGTGTGTGTGTGTGTGTGTGTGTGTGTGTGTGTGTGTGTGTGTGTGTGTGTGTGTGTGTGAAATTAGTAAATGCAATCCTGACAATTAGTCATGACCCATGCTCACAGACGCACAGAGAGCAAGTCTTGCCTACAGCACAGAGGCCTAAAATGAGAAGACAGAAACCAAACCTTTCTTTAGTTCAAAGAGGTAAAGAGGAGACAACACACACACACACACACACACACTTGAGGAAAGCAATTCATGGAAATCAGTTGGTCCCATTGCAAGAGGTTGCATCATGTTAAATGACTGAAGAAGAACATTGCTCCTCAGTAGACTATAAGCCTTGGTTTGCTTACATTTTAATATTTAAGTGAATTCAACTTAACTTTTCAGCCCCTGTTTTTGGCAACTTGGACAAAGACATTTTTAGCCTGTCTAAGATGTTTGCATACAAGAGCATGCAAAATTAAATGGTTAGCTTCTCAAGTGGTAGGATTTGCTGTGTTTTCTTGTAATTTTTTACTACAATAACAATAATTACAACACTAAACACAATTTACAAACAAAAGGTTTGGAAGTGTCTGCTGAGCTCTTGAGTAATTGTGATATTTTCTGAACCTTTTTCATGGCAAATAGTCATAATTCACCAAATCAGCATATTACATTTTCATTAGTTGCCCCTCTATACCAATAGTTAAAACTAGCTCCAACTCATCAGCTTCATGACTTTATACTGTACTGCTCAAATCAGTCAGTCCACCAATCAACCAATCAGTCAATCAAGAGAACACTTTAACTTTGATTTTGAATCCAAAAAGAATTTGGATTTTGGGTTCCACTTCACCATTTTACCTCGTTTTGTTCTTAACAAATTACATAATGTATGTCAGTAAGTTGAATAACTTCAACTTAAATATATCATTCGTCAAGGGTGTGACTTTTGTTAGTGGACTTTTTTCAGAAGTTCTTATCACAATGGAAAAGAATGTAATCTTTTACATTACATTTTTTCTGTTATTATTATTCTGTTATTATTATTTTACTGCATCTGGTGTTTTACGGTCACAGCAATTATTGTAGCAAAAGTATGCCACCTGTGTAAAAATCACAATCTCAATTTCTGTCATGACCCTGTGCCTTCTCGGCTTACTCTGTATGGCTACAAGTGTTTTTGTTGTGCTGC
>NW_024583669.1:9396-10365 GCF_018398535.1 Haplochromis burtoni
GTCACACTCACTCTCTCCGGTAACCACGTTGAGAACATTTGTTTCTGTGTGTTTAAGGCTCCAGTAACCCCGCTTGTACTAGGTTATCCATGGCTTTCACAACACAACCCACACATCGACTGGAGGAAAGAGCAAGTTATGGGGTGGGGTGTGCGCTGCCACATGACCTGCCTTCGGGCCACCACGCCATCTGCTCCCTCTTTCCCCCCCGGGAAGCCTTCAAAGTCACCGGAGCTGTCTTCGGTTCCCTCCGTCTATCATGACCTCGCAGCAGTTTTTAGTAAGGATGAGGCGGGCTCGCTTCCACCACACCGGCCCTATGACTGTGCCATTGATCTTCTCCCTGGGGCGCCTCTCCCCTCTGGCCGCCTCTACAGCCTCACACAGCCCGAAAGGGAAACCATGGAGAGATACGTCAACGACTCTCTGGCTGCTGGGTTAATTCGCCCGTCATCCTCCCCCGTGGGGGCAGGATTCTTGTTTGTTGCAAAAAAAGACAAGACGCTCCGGCCATGTATTGATTACCGCGGCCTCAACAAGATCACTGTAAAGAACAAGTACCCTCTTCCCCTCCTTAATTCTGCTTTCGAACTACTCCAGGGGGCCACGGTGTTCAGCAAACTAGACCTGCGAAACGCTTACCACCTGGTGAGAATCCCGGAAGGAGATGAGTGGAAGACCGCTTCAACACGCATATTGGACACTATGAGTATCTCGTCATGCCGTTTGGTTTAACCAATGCGCCCGCGGTCTTCCAGGCCCTTGTTAACGATGTTCTGAGGGATTTTATTAATCGATGTGCTTTTGTGTACCTTGATGATATTCTCATTTTCTCTAAGTCCCAAACGGAGCACGAGAGTCACGTGAGGCAGGTCCTGCAGCACCTCCTGGAGAACCGGTTGTTCGTGAAAGCGGAGAAATGTGAATTTCACGTTGACACGGTGGCCTTCCTTGGCTATATCATCTCTC
>NW_024583669.1:44140-55406 GCF_018398535.1 Haplochromis burtoni
AGAACCTGTAAGGTACACATGCTTGCAGCTATACGTGTATTATTGTAGGGTCTTTTAACATTACAATATAAAGCACCCCAAGGCAGCGTTTGTTGTGATGTTGCACTATAGAACTAAAACTAAACTGAACTGAACACTATTCTTGAAATGATGTCCTCCAACAGGACAGTGCTGAATGAAAACAACAGGAGGACGAAGAAAAGTTGATCTGAACTGCAGACTCCCACAGGACCTAAAGGATCCCCTGCCAACAACCCAGTGCTGCCCATGCCCTTATGGGTCATCCCTTAGGGGTGACCCATAGAGAACAGCAGGTGATTTTAATGTTATGGCTGACTCAATTTTTATATTAAAATTATGTTATATTAATATTTTATATTAATGCTACACTTATAAATATTGTATATTGCATGTTTATTGACAAACACCATAACAAATCTGCAGCTCTGTGAGATGTTTGGGTATGAGTTTGGTGAGTATGTCAGTGCTGACTGATGTTGAAATGCTCAGCTGATGTCCCGGTGAAAAAAAATGCTTTTGCCCTCTAAAGTTTCTGTTGTCATAAGAAACGTATGGTGAGTAAATGTTTGTATAACTCATTCATTTGGATTCTTGAGGTAGAAGCATGATGACTCAAAAGTGTCCAAAAAGAAGGAGTTGTAGCCAATCACTGTCTACAAGGATATCAACTAACATCCCAAGAGCAGCCCAACAATGTCTTTTTGGTCACAGACTTCTCATTTTTTACTGTGTTTATGCTGTTGGGTCAGTCTGAGAAATCACAAGCTGTTTGGTTGAGGTTATTGAAATTACAGTCGTGCAACAGTCTTTTACTTGGTAATATTTATCAGATAATTAATGCCTCTGTACTGAAATAAGTAGTTTATTTTATTTTTTAAGCAATTTATTTATTGGTGGTACCTTAATACCGTTGTGTCCAAACTTGTGCTTCACATAACATAATGATGGCCAAAAGTTGAGACTGAGTCTTCAAAATGCAGAGATCAAAAGCAACAGGCAATGTGACTTTTACTTTGTCCATTTTTTCAATAGAGTCGATGATTAAACTCAGAGCTTAGTGAATTCTACTTTGAGTCACTGCTTTAGCTTAAGGTAAAAAGTGGTATTACACAAAATTATATCGAAGCTTTGGACAAAAAGTCATGGCAGCTGTTTATTCATTCTGTCAGTAGTTTTTGTCATTATAATCTTTTAAAATACTTTTTTTTAATCTGGGGAATTAACAATAACTAACTTTAAAGAGGGTTGTTAATGGGAGATCTTTTTATGCACAAAAAACTACACATCAACATAACTGGGCTGCAAAGACACAAGATGAGAGAACGGTTCAAAAGATAAGACAAATCACTAACACAACCATGACACATTTTTGACACTCAGTAGATGGAGAGTGATGATAAAAGTGAATTATAAGTTCTATCACAACATGTGTAGATCTCCAAATACCTCAGTGGCTTTAAAGTATGTCCTTGATTATTCACCATCATCTGCAGGAGAAAAAGTACTAGACTCGATAGTGAAGTTATTGTATATAGCATTCAGAGAGATGAGGGCAATTCATGATGATGGAGCACAGGAAATAAGGTGCATCACTGGTGGATTTTGCCAAGTGTGATCAATGATGTACATCACATTGTGTATCCCAAACAATTAAGCAAACATTATTCCCCAACAACCTCAAGCCAAAGAAATGATATGCTTGCACTGTTCCCTTTAGTGTAATGAAAAACCGATCAGCTGTGTCTGAAAGTCTGTGCTTAACTTTACTAAGTTATAAATATGCCTTTTGACCAATCAGCATAATCTGAATGTGTCCAAAGAGAGCCATGACAGGCATTACTCTGTGGACTTTTGCCTACTTTAGATCGGTAAGCATCATGAGATACTAAGGGTTATTATGCATGACAGAAAGACAGATGGAGCCAACCCACCATGCCTCCACCCATTTGGCAGACAATATCTCAGACACTCAACTCGGCCATTACTCCCCCCACTGACTCTTAAGTAACTTTCACACACACACTCAAGCTCCCAAGACGAAAATGGCTAATGTCTGCTAAGCCTCATAGTAATGTGGAGCCATAGTGTGGCAGTAAATAGAAAATGTCTGTGACAGGCACAGCTGAAGGATTAGAGGATATGCCTCACTGCACTCTTGCTACCTGTGTAGCAAGAACCACTTTCTAGTCATGGTCCACTTGTGGCCCCAAGGTTGCACAGACAAGTAAAAGTAAAATGTTTAAAAAATCTTGAGCAGTAGTTTTTTAAGTCAACTGTTGAAGGTGCATTCCCTTCTCTCTGCTCTTGAACTCAAATATTACTGTGGCTAAAACATGTACCAGGATGAATTTCAATTATATTCTTTTGACTCTTCTTTTTTGTCTGTACCTAAAACCTATGATGAAGGCCTGTAGAGAAACATCTCCCCAAAAACATGGGGCATCTTTCTTTGCCTTTAGACAATAATTCTGATGGCAAAAGAACCAAACGGGGCAGGCGAAAAAAACAAAAAGCAAAATATGGAACAGCTTCTCCAGGAAACCAACACAGACTAATCTGCATCAGAACATTAGTGGGGCTGAGGACTCTGATCGGTACATGTGCAGAACACAAACACACCAAGTAATGTAAATTATTTAACTTAAATGATAATATGTTTGTTATCATTTAAAACAAACAGGTTGGTCCAATGGAGAAAGCACTCAAAGCACAAGTTTCTAAAGCTTACAAAAACTTCACTGTACAAGTCTAGGTGTTAATACCATGTTTTTTGACTTTTTCATTAATGTTTTATTACAAAGTGAATAACTAACAAGACAAAGTAGTAAATACAGTAGACACAAATGGAATATTGCTGTTTTCAAGGTTCAAGGTTCAAGGTGGTCAGGAAGGCGTCTGGACGTGGCCGCGCCATCTTGGTATCTACTTATACATGCAAAATTTATGAATTGCTGAGAGGAAAATTGTTATGCTCCAAATATACTACACTAACACCAGACTTTTTTTATTGCAACCCAATCGTTTGTCAGTAGTCAGATGGTGTTTTTCTTACAGGAATGAAGAAGGGAAATTTAAATGCTGGCAACCTGGAATAAGTGTTTGCATCTTTCCAACAATTTTAAGAAAGAGATGTTCCCCCACTTCTTCAAATACCTCCAGGTCAGACATTACATCACATTTGGCTAATGGACAGCTGGAGCCTATCCCAGCTGTCATAGGGCGAGAGGCGGGGTACACCCTGGACAGGTCGCCAGTCTGTCGCAGGGCCAACACACAGGGACAGACAACCATTCACACTCACATTCCTCACAACCAGTGGCAATTTGGATTATCCAATTAACCTATCCCCACAAGCTGCATGTCTTTGGACGGTGGGAGGAAGCCGGAGTACCCGGAGGGAACCCACGCAAACACGGGGAGAACATGCAAACTCCACACAGAAAGACCCCGGCCTGATGGTGGAATTGAACTCAGGACCTTCTTGCTGTGCGGCAACAGTGCTAACCACTGTGCCACCGTGCTAATAAATATTTATGCACTTTTGGATTCACTTTTTGTTTTTTGTTATTTTTACACAGTGTTCTGAATGATTAACAATGGTCTACAGTAGGGCTGCACGATTTTGCATAAAATGAGAATCACGATTTTTTGGCTTAGAATTGAGATCACGATTCTCTCACGATTTTCTTTTCCAGTATAAATATTTATTGCACTTATTAACTGCACATCAACTTCGTAACAGTTGAGACTGAACATAAAAACAATAAATAAACATAAAAACAACAAATGTCTCACATTTTGTCGTTGCCGCAAAATGTTGTACTGCTTGAAATTCCGTCTCCACCGTTGCTCGACACTGCGTGTATAGAGCAGGTAGTGCAACAATAGAAAAATAGTTGCGGGACGGCACTGTGTAGCGTTTGTCTAGGGTGTTGATCATTTTCCTAAATCCCTCGTTTTGCACAGTGTTGATGGGAGCCATATCTTTGGTCAGGTGATAAGTGATAGCCTCCGTAATTTCTTTGTGCCTGCGGGAGTTCGACGGGTATAGGGAAGCGCTGTATAAGGTTCCCGTTATTGATGTTTGGGTGGTTGACCGGGACGGATTTTCTCCTGTCACTTTCTCGTCATCCCTGACGTGCTCTCCGTTGTTTTTTCCCTGCTAATTTTAGCATCACACGGCACAGCTTCTGTATCACGTGGTATAAGGCTCCGCCCTTGTCATTTGTTGAGCAGGAAGAGTGAGCGCTTGTTTTCATGCAGATTACGTCCCGGATCAAAATGCGGTACAATCGTCGTCGTCTTTTTTTTTTTTTTTTTTTTTTTAATCGTTGTCATTTGGAAATGAGATCGCACATAAGTATGAATCGAGATCGCGATTTTCTAACGATTAATCGTGCAGCCCTAGTCTACAGCCAATCTTGTGTATTGTTATACAAACTTTGGTTGTAAGATTCAGATAACTATTTAATAAAAGCTAAATATTTTATATGAGAGTAAGAAAGAAAAGTATATCTTTGTGTCCCCCTTTCCCTGTTAATGCCCTACCTGGCCCCCTGGCAAAAGCTTTGCTGGATCCGCCCCTGCACAGTTACCAGCTGTCAGCTACACAAAAAAGGAGCTTGGTGTTTATTTGTCTCTCAGAAACAGTTCATAACTTCCCTTCAACTCATTCATGTCACCTAAAAGGTAAACCTGTTTCTCCATCATCAGTTCAGCTCTGATGATTCAGTAGGGACATCTCCTGGTTTGGACCAGCCGTTTTTACAGCTGTGGCTCCAGCAAACATCAGCTGATACTAGAAATTAAAATCAAATGAATTCTAAACACAGCTGATCAAGCTTAAACATGCTGCTGTTGTTTAGCGCGATAAATAAACAAGAGAGAAATGTCAGTTTCATGACTGAAGTTTCAACAGGCTACATTTCACTGTGTGTTATACTTGTATAATTATGCATGTCACAAATAAAGAACCTTGAACCAAATAAAGAACCTTGAACATCACTAACTTAGCGCGCACACAGCTGTATAGAAACTCCGTAGTGCTAGCTAGCACTCAGTATGAGTTATTGTAAGTGATTGTAAAAAGTCAGCACAACGAAAATAAACTACACCTATACTCGGTTTATATCTGACCCAAATAGAGTGCAGTTCATAACTTCTTACCTGAAATTCAGTTCACCTCATGTTCAGACAGGCAGCCGCCTGCTTCTCCTGCCTTCGGTTTCCCTGATCCACGATTGAACTCCACGTTAGCCACCACCGGTCGATTGGCGGCTGCCTCGCCGCCTTGTATATCTCTTTCCCCGCATGTCCTTTCTGTCACACACCGGTGCATAGCTGCCCTCTGTTCTAGCTCCGCGTTAGCCACCACCAAACAACTGTTATTTTTTCCACATCGACCAGCATCATCGGCCCATATGAACGAAAAAATAAGTCCAGCTAAGACAAAGACTGTTTGCGAGCGATCGAGGGGTGAAAGGAGTTAGAGACGCCTCACTGAAAGCCAAGCCCAGGTGCTGTTTAGCGAAGGGTCGCTAGCCGCGCTAGGTAGCTAGCTGGCTAGCAGCAACACGTAAGAGAACTGTTGCTAATATGGGATGTCTTGATAAAACGAGCAGATATTTGAAGTTTACACACTGACATTCTCGCCTGAAAATATCTTAAAAGTTTATTTTGTGACCTAGAAGCACGAATAAGAGGAATATATAACGAAGTGGTGGTCGCCATTGTTTGACTCTGTAGAGGTGTGCTATGAATTGTGGGATATGGACTTTACACCCTTGCGGTTACCATAACTATTCAATGGTTCGCGCAAATTTAAAAAAATTCCAATGGTTCCTGAAAGCAGCGACGCTGTGCGCGCCATTGATATTGTCGTCATTACGATAATCCAAATACGGGTAGACAGGCCGTACCACTCCCAACATACCACTAGAGAGAGCCAACACACCACAAATGAAGTTTGAAATCTGTTTCTATGGGGCCAAAAGTTGAATCTTTCTCATGGGCCTAGAAATGGGCCAAAATTTGCACTAAAATCTAAATATTTAAAAAACTATAAAAGTCATAAACACCAAAAGTCCTAGCATACTAGTCTAAACCCAGCCGCACAAAATGATATAACATATGTAACCCTTGTCTCAAAACTGTGCGGCACATAAGCGCGGGGAAATTTTCACTAAAATATTAATATTTAAAAAACTATAAAAGTCATAAACACCAAAAGTCATAGCACACCATTCCAGATCCAGCTGCACAAAATGATATAACATATGTGAACCTTGTCTCAATACTGTTTGGCGAGTTACGTGTCGAAATTTGGGCGGAAGATGAAGAATAACTAGAACTAGAAAAATTTGCATTTCCTGCGAAAATGCTGTGTGGATGCCTTTACGCTGAGGATGTCTGCTGAAAAAAGCTGAAAAAGTGGAAAAAAAAAACAAAAAAATATTGCCCTGAGCAGGGATTCGAACCTGGCACTTCTGGTACTCAAGGGAGGTTCTTATCTCACTGCGCCACAGTCTCTCTCACAAAGAAGAGGTGGAGAGATTGACAATTGGGCTGAAATGAGCAGAAGAGGCGGAGATATGTGCTAATAAGAGGTGAAAAGGCTTAAATGTTTCAGAAGAGGTGAATAAGCAGAATTTGGGCAGAAGAGAGGTGAGAATTCTGCTGAAAAGAGTTCAATCAGCACAATTTCTACTGAAAAGAGTTTAATCAGCAGAATTTCTACTGAAAAGATTGAATAGCAGAATTTCTACCTGAAAAGAGGTTTTCTAAAATCAGCAGAACTATTCTCTGAAAAGAGTTGCAATGAGCAGAAGTTTTCGCTGAAGAAGAGGTTTTTGTCTGAAAATAGCAGAAAAAAGTGAAAAACTTTTCTGAAAAGAGTTCAATCAGAAGAATTTGTGCTGAAAAGAGTTCAATGAGCAAAATTCTGCTGAAAAGAGGTTTTTACTAAAAACAGCTGAAAAGCTGGTATTTGTGCTGAAAAGTGGTGAAAAACTGAAAAAGTTGCTGAAAAGGGCTGAAAAAGCTTAAATTTGTGTTGAAAAGAGTTAAAAAAGTTTAACTGTTGAGTGAAAGAAATGTTGCCATAAGCGGGATTTGAACCCGGGCCTCCCAGTCTGAGAACGGACGCTCATCTCACTGAGCTAAAACACAGGTCAAGCCGGCAAGGAAAATCAGTGAGGCCACTGAATAATATGCAGAAAAGAGCAAAAAATATTGAAAAGAAAAATCAATATCTCAAAAAGTATAGAAGTTATGAGCACCAAAAGTCATAGCAGGAAAGAGCAGAAAGAGCAGAATTTTTAGAGATTTGAACTGAGAAAATAGCACAAAAACTGAAGGAGTAGTAAGCGGACAAAAAACGGCAAAAACGGAGCAACTTGAAGAACTAGAAAAATTTGCATTTCCTGCGAAAATGCTGTGTGGATGCCTTAAGGGCTGAGGATGTCTGCAGAAAAAAGCTGAAAAAGTTGAAAAAAAAATGTTGCCCTGATGAGGATTTGAACCTGGCCCTCCTGGTCTAAGGGTAGCTATTTAGCTCACTGAGCCAATGTCATTCTCACAAAGAAGAGGTGGAGAGATTGACAATTGGGCTGAAATGAGCAGAAGAGGCGGAGAATTGTGCTAATAAGAGGTGAAAAGGCTTAAATGTTTCAGAAGAGGTGAATAAGCAGAATTTGGGCAGAAGAGAGGTGAAAATTCTGCTGAAAAGAGTTCAATCAGCACAATTTCTACTGAAAAGAGTTTAATCAGCAGAATTTCTACTGAAAAGAGTTGAATGAGCAGAATTCTCTTGAAAAGAGGTTTTTGCTGAAAATAGCAGAAAAAACTGAAAAACTTTTCTGAAAAGAGTTCTAATCAGAAGAATTTGTGCTGAAAAGAGTTCAATCAGCACAATTCTACTGAAAAGAGTTTAATCAGCAGAATTTCTACTGAAAAGAGTTGAATGAGCAGAATTCTCCTGAAAAGAGGTTTTTGCTGAAAATAGCAGAAAAAACTGAAAAACTTTTCTGAAAAGAGTTTAATCAGAAGAATTTGTGCTGAAAAGAGTTCAATCAGCAGAATTCTGCTGAAAAGGGGTGAAAAAGCTTAAATTTGTGTTAAAAAGACTTAAAAAAGTGTAACTGTTGACGTGAAAGAAATGTTGCCATAAGCGGGATTTGAACCCGGGCCTCCCAGTCTGAGAACGGACGCTCATCTCACTGAGCTAAAACACAGGTCAAGCCGGCAAGGAAAATCAGTGAGGCCACTGATAATATGCAGAAAAGGGCAAAAAATATTGAAAAGAAAAATCAATATCTCAAAAAGTATAGAGAGTTATGAGCACCAAAAGTCATAGCACGGAAAGAGCAGAAAGAGCAGAATTTTTAGAGATTTGAACTGAGGAAAATAGCACAAAAACTGAAGGGAGTGAGTAGCGGTCCAAAAAACGCATACGGAAGCAACTTGAGAATAACTAGAAAAATTTGCATTTCCTGCGAAAATGCTGTGTGGATGCCTTTACGCTGAGGATGTCTGCTGAAAAAAGCTGAAAAAAAAAACAAAAAAATATTGCCCTGAGCGGGATTCGAACCTGGCACTTCTGGTACTCAAGGGAGGTTCTCATCTCACTGCGCCACAGTCTATTCTCACAAAGAAGAGGTGTAGAGATTGACAATGTGGTGAAATGCAGAAGGCTGAGAATTGTGCTAATAAGAGGTGAAAAGGCTTAAATCTTTACAGAAAGAGGTGAATAGCAGAATTTGCAGAAGAGAGGTAAAAACAAAATGCTGAAAAGAGGTTTAGAAGCAGAAGTGCTTGCTCAAGATGACTGTATGTGTAATGACACACTGGAGAGTGTCAAGAAAGCAGAGCGCATGCAAGCAGGGAACATGTGTAGCAACTGTCACAGGTAGGATTAGAACCTCTGCCACCGGTCTCACGGCAGCTGCCCTACCCTCTGAGCCAAATGAGTTCTGGTCACAAGCAAAGATATGATGAGAGGGAAAATGTGCACTGTGGAGCAGAAGCTAAATATAGCAGAAAAGAGGTGAAGAGGAAGAACTTTGTTGTGAAATGAGGTAAAGAAACTTAAATTTGTGCTTAAAACAAGTGAAAAAGCTGAACTCTGAAATCCTGCTACAACAGCAGAAGAGGCTGATATTTTTCAGCTACTCATTGAGCCAAACTGGTTCTCACGTAACTGAAAAAAGGTGGAAAAGCTTAACAATTCTAATGAAAACAGCAGAAGAGGCTGAGTGCACTGTGGAGCAGGAGCTCTAATTAGCAGAAAAGAGGTGAATCAGAAGAATTTCTGCTGAAAAGAGGTAAAGAAGCAAAAAGTGAGTTGAAAAGAAGTGTAGAAGCGAATGCTTGCTGAAGATGGCTGTATGTGTAATGACACACTGGAGAGTGTCAAGAAAGCAGAGCGCATGCAAGCAGGGAACATGTGTAGCAGCTGTCACAGGTAGGATTCGAACCTCTGCCACCGGGTCTCACGGCAGCTGACCTACCCTCTGAGCCAAATGAGTTCTGGTCACAAACGAAGATATGATGAGAGGGAAAATGTGCACTGTGGAGCAGAAGCTCAAATTAGCAGAAAAGAGGTGAAGAGGAAGAACTCATTGAGCCAAACTGGTTCTCACGTAACTGAAAAAAGGTGGAAAAGCTTAATATTCTAATGAAAACAGCAGAAGAGGCTGAGATTTATGCTGATAAGAGGTGAAAATGCTGAACCAATCAGAGGTACTGCTTCTGTCTGCTTCATCAGGCTGTGTACTTGTATGTATTTCTGCCATGGACTGTTAACAAGAATCTGAGGTCCATATTAGAAAAGCTGGTAAAATCATAAAACTTTGCAGAAATGTAATAAATTATCAATATGAATTACCGGTCTGTGATAGTGTATAAATTTGTAGTGGAAAAAAAAAATAAGTTGAACAAGGTTGGATTGAACCCACGACCTTCGGTCTGAAGATCCGTTTCATTACCAATCACGCCACCTCTAAGGGGGCGGGCGCCTTGAAAAAAAGGGTGATGAGGAGTCAGAATTAGATCGCGGTGAGAGGCGAAAAACGCCGTTTTTTGGAGTTACAAAACGTCGTGTAACTCAAAATGGCATACAGTAGGAGGATGTGGAGAGGTGATATGGTGTGGTTTCTATGATTAAGAACAGGGTATGCATTACAACATGCATACAGATTAAAGATTAAGAAAACTGGCAACAAATTCCTCCACTACAAATCAGTCTGATACCACTTCTTACAGGGTTCACGTTTACTAAGGCACTACCCAAAAGGCGCCACAAGAGGGCACTCCAACACAAGAGATGACCTATTTACACTGTAAACAGCCCCTACTTAGCCACTACATAATACAAATTCACAAAAATACTATGATTTGGCAGAAATACTATGACTTAGTAGTAATATTATAACATAACAGATTTCCTAAAAAAACTATGAAATTGCAGTAATTCTATGACTTGGCAGAGATACTACGTTTTAGCACAAATACTATAACAACGCAGAAATACTATGACTTAGTAGTAATACTATAACATAACAGTTCAATGTTCTTGCACAAATACCACAATATGGCAGAAATACTATGTTTTAGCACAAATACTGTGATTTGGTATAAATACTACGATTTGGCACACATACTATATTCCGCAGATACTCTATAACATAACAGATATTCTACGACTTAGTAGTAATACTATAACATAACAGAATTATTAATTGGGCAAAAATATCACGATTTGGCAAAAATACTATGATTGGGTACAAATACTATGATTTGGCAATAATACTGCGTTTTAACAACAACTACTGAGATTTGATTGAAATACCATGATTTAGAAGAAATACTATGACTCCATACAAATACGATGCTTTGGCACAAATACTATGATTTGGCACAAGTACTATCATTTAGTACAAATACTATGATTGGGCAGAAGTACAATGTTTCAGTACAAATACTATGATTTGGCAGGAATACTCTGATTTAGCAGAAATACTATGTTTTAACATAAATACTGTCTTTTGGCAGAAAATCCTGCTAAAAAGGACTATTTCTGCTTTTTAGCAGAAATACTGTAATTTGGCATAAATACTATAATTTGGGATAAATACTATGATTTGGCACATATAATATATTCAGCACATATATTATAAAATAACAGAAATATTATGATTTGGCCTCAAAACCATGATTTCTGTAATATACTCACATATCTATATTATTG
>NW_024583670.1:0-7361 GCF_018398535.1 Haplochromis burtoni
CCCCCCGCGACCCTGAAAAGGATAAGCGGAAGCGAATGGATGGATGGACTAGTACATTTGACCGCAGTATTCAAATGGTACCTGTTGATGTAATTAATGATTCTTGCAATTGAATGTCCGAATGATTTAACTTACCCTGACCCTTTTATTCCTCCCCACAATTGTGAGATTAACTATATGTGTCATCTCCAAAGGTCCATCATTCTCTAACACAGTGGTGTGATCGTGCAGCTGACTTCTGCTTAAACATCTCCTACCTGTGTTTTTATTTTATTTTTTTGTCTTTGTATTTATGGAAAGTAAAAGGGATATGACTTTAGTTAAAAAAGCATGCTGTTGTTATTTTTCTTCCTTTCCTTTTTTTAATAGGAAAGGATTAGTACTTAGCTGCTGCTACAGAGGCTGCCTGACACTGCTTAATTTGAATGAACACCTGCTTTTGATCACAGGCTATTTGAATATGGTCACATGTAATGTAGTGAAGGAAACGTAGACATTAAAAAACTCTAACACTACTCTTTCCACATTGTTGACAGCCCAAACTACATGTTACCTGTCACATATAAAAAACTGAGTCTAAACCAGTTGCATTCTTTACACAAATTCTTTGTTAGTTTTAGGTTGAGTTAGTTTGTTAGTTTAGTTTTAGTAAAAATAAGAATTCTGTTTTAATATGGTTTGATAATACACATGTACCCTGTGATATGACTCTGTGTTCCAAAGGCTAGAGTATAATTTGCTGCTTGATTTGCATTAAGTGCCACCTACTGAGTCATACAAAAAGCTCCTATCACTCTGCTGCTGTGTGAACTACCCAGTGTGAGTACCCAGAAGCATCGCTGCACATTTAGTGTAAAGAGCAATCAATCAGTTTGGAGACGCGAGCCAGAGGAAACAATTCAGCCAAAAAGGTGCTTTTTAATGTCTTTTATTATAGTGAGAACTTCATTTAAAATGCCTTATTTGGTTATTTAAGCTGTTATTTATCTTTTTAAAACTAATTATAAATTGAATATTAGGGGCTATGCAATTAACTCATTCCTTCTAAAGGCAGACAATAGACACTTGTCCATACATGAATCTATGTTGCCTATACACCCCTAACATGTAAAAAAAAAATGGTATCCACTGCACAAATGTTTTTGTGTTGGTTTTCCGTGATTAAATCAGACTTGATTAGGTGAATCTAAGAACACTGACTGTGATTGCATAAGTATATGCTATCATAAGAGAGACAGTATATTTTATGTTTGAACATATATTCATA
This sequence comes from Haplochromis burtoni, assembly GCF_018398535.1. Classification (NCBI taxonomy): domain Eukaryota; kingdom Metazoa; phylum Chordata; class Actinopteri; order Cichliformes; family Cichlidae; genus Haplochromis; species Haplochromis burtoni. The sequence goes on from NW_024583670.1 coordinate 1,268, forward strand.
TAGAGAGTCAATCTTCTGTAATAACATAGATACTGGCTCTGACTATTTAAATTGTATTCAGTGTGAACAAACCTTACAAACCTAACAAACTTAATGATATTGTAGATAACAATGATAATGATCAGTTCTATGTTTTTATCACAAGCTTTGTTGGTAGATTTTTTCCAGTGTCAATAATTCTTTTCATTTTGGTTTTGTATTAAAAAGTCAGTTAACATTTAAGATTATATGTCCTGTAAAATTCCTTTTAAAAAGAAGTAATAAACAGGAAGCAGTTTATTACTCACACTTTCACTCCCAAAGATATAGTAACTGATCTATGACTGTCTAGGAGTACATTTTCTTGATAAGATCTGAACTGTCGATCCCTCCCCTATTTGTCCCTATAATTGTTTTTTTTTTTTTTTTCATCAGACCTACAGCAGATATGTCACTTAACACCACCTCCAACAATTTTCTGGACTATTTCTGTTCCACAAATGCAAATTCATCCCAAATGGTTCCCTTCTATACAGTGAGAATCATCCTCCTCCTCACTCTCTCTGTCATCATCTTTTATATTGGTCACCAAAGATGGCGGCAGCAGCGCTCCTTTAAAACAGCAAGCCACTCTGACATCTTCACCTACCACATGGCTGCTATGGAGCTGATCTGGGTCTTAGCATGTTTGATCATGTTTTGTGGTGCATACACTAATCACTTAGTGAGTGAGACTGTAGGATCATATGCCTGTAGCATTGCTTATTATGGAGAAATACTTTTCCACCTCCTGACCTGTGTAGAACGTTATATGGCTGTTGTTCATCCCATCACCTACATGAGTCTAAGGAATGCCCGTGGGGTCAGGATCAGAAACATCAGCATTGGTTGTGTTTGGCTGCTGAGTTTAGGACTATCAGGTGTTAAAGTTTTATTACCCTCTAACTACAAACCTGCCCCATTGTTCTTTGTTTTGGCTCTCTCCATAATAATCATAACTTTCTGCAGCCTCTCTGTTCTGTGTGTGTTGATTCGCCCAAGGCCAGGGGAAGGGGGTGGGGAAAAGGAGATGGTTGACCAATCAAAGCTGAGAGCTTTCTACACCATCATGGCTATAACCTGTGCTGTGTGGCTGTGGGTTGTTGGGGTGCTTTTATTTAATGCTCTCAACAGCTCACGTCTAGTGAGCAGCACTGCCCTGTGCTCAGCATTGATGTACATGATCTGGTTTAACTTTCCAAATTGTTTGGTGTTACCTCTTCTGTTTCTGCATAGAGCAGGAAAACTCTCATGTTGAATTTGAGTACAACAGAGAGATGTAAATGATTTATATAATATGCTAAAATGTTTGGAAATGTTTCAGTTTTATTACTACTATAAGACAGGACTAAGTCAAGACTCGAACCACACTTAAGATCCAGAAGTAGACGATAAGTCTAAACTGGTGGTTTGTAAACTTATCTGACAAAACATTGTTGATTAACAGTCACAGGATATAATCAAACCCCATGACTTGTTCCTTTTTTGTGTTATTGAGTTATTCATCATCAAGAGTATTCAAAAGTTTATGGAAGATTTACAAATTGTATAGATATTGTATATAGACTATCACCATTGAATTTGGAAATAAAGGAGGCTGTTTGGCTTCATTTAGAGACATCACTAGTCTTAAAATAAAGCCTAGAGCTGATGCTGTCCTATTAACAGAAAAATGAAAAACACCAAATGGATCATACATGATCATAAAATTTTTACGTTTCCTTTTCTAAAAGACACACGGAACACAAAAGGTTGTTCTGCATTTGTGCACACTAATTAAGTTTGATGTAGCACTGCTACTTTCATTGTTTTGTTAATCCAACATTTGAGAGTTATGGACCACTGAAAAGTGCAGCAGAGTAACTTCGATGTAAAACAGAGTCTTGGAGAAGACAAACCTAAATTTTGAAGCTCTATTTCAACAGCTGCTCACAAAAGAAAGAGATTATAAGATACATGTTGGGTCCATCACTTGTTATTTTACTAGATGTGAAATCATAGACATCCTCAGCTGTTATAGTTATCTCAACCTTTTGATAAAGATTGTGGCTTGAAGTGATTGTTAAGCACATTGCTTTCATTCTTATTTGAATTGGGGAAAATGGACGAAATTATTTGCCTTCCAAATGTTTCATTTCCTTTACAGAATAACGGTTGCTGGCCATGCAAATGACAGCACAAATCACCTTTATTGTTTGTACAATTCTTGTATGTGCTTTGTGTGTACGTACGTACAATTCATTGTTGTCCAATCGTAGTCGGCAGGATGCTTTAAAGTTAAAGTGTATGCTCATGTTACGTCTAGCAGGCAGTAATCATTCAGTTAATAATCTCTGAAGTATTCATAAGTTTGAAAACTAATATGACTGAACTTTTACTTCATCATTAACAGAATGGTACACAATTGTATCATAATCACCAGCTAGAGATAATCAAGACAGGTTGTAGTTCTTTTAGGTCTATGCTGGCATTAGGTATTTTCTGTTCTGCAGCAGTTTGCCCTCTAGTGGTTGTTATTGTGTATTTTTTACTCTGCAAGATCTAGCCAGAGGCAGTTTCACCCCTGTTAATCTGTTGCCATCCATGCCTTCACAAGTTGATAAACGGCATCATCTGTAAGTAATATTGTTTGTTATCACTGAGACGACTTGTGTGCATTATTATTTGTTGTGAAAGCGTGATATAGTTTGTAGTTTGTATTTAATTTGAATGCATGTATAACCTAAGCTAGTAAGGCTAAGCTAGCTCATATGCCATGAGGTTTCTTTAACATTTTGATCATGAGCGTGATTTCATTTGATGTTTTATTCGGGCACTCACTAAGCAGATAAATTTAGTGTTCTTATATTTTTGAATATGTATTTGTTATATTTTATATTGATGCAACATTTTTATTGGTTTATTTCTGGTTTTGTCAACAGTTTCACATTTTTTCCTTATTAAATCATCCAACTCAACGCATCGGCCTGTTCCTTTGATTTTGATGAGGAGAGTGTTTAGCTGTCTGTATAGCTGAGTCTATATTCACGAGTACAACAGTTAGTGAGGACAGAACAAGGTCCTTTAGGGAATTTTAGCTGAACTGTAAGAACACATACATGACAAAATGAAATTGGGCATTAATTGTTCATGCATAATTAACCTTTTGCATAATTAATAGGGTGTAGCTCCTATATATTTCTGTTCACATTCAGATTTTGTAATATAGCAAAAAGTTATAACAACAAGTTTGTATGTTTGACTATGTTGATTAGGTTCATTAGGTTTAGCTGAGATGTGCAGCATCTCCATGATGCCAGTTAAAAATCATTTCATTATCAGTATATTATTTAAATTTACAGTACTGTGAAAAAGTTTAAGACAGGTGAGAAAAAATGCCGTAAACAAAGAATGCTTTCAAAAATGGAAGTGTTAATTGTTTATTTTCATCAATCAACAAAATGCAGTGAATGAACAAAAGATAAATCTAAAACAAATGAATATTTGGTGTGACCACCCTTTGCCTTCAAAACAGCATCTATTCTTCTAGGCACACTTGCACCCAGTCTTTGAAGGAACTCGACTGGTAGGTTGTTCCAAACATCTTGGAGAACTTATGACAGATCGTCTGTGGATGTGTGCTTTCTCACATCCTTCGGTGTCTTCATGTAATCCCAGACACACTTGATGATGTTGAGAGCAGAGCTCTGTTGGGGCCATACCATAACTTCCAGTACTTATTGTTCTTCTTTTTGCTCTAGATAATTTATGCTCTAGATAAGCATCATGGCAACTACAAGCCTAATCTTGAAAGTAGAGATAGTGTCTGTCTCCCGAATCCAAACTGGAAGCTGGTTCCACAGAAGAGGGGCCTGAAAACTGAAGGCTCTGCCTCCCATTCTACTTTTAAATACTCTAGGAACAACAAGTAGGCCTGCAGTGCGAGAGCGAAGTGCTCTAATAGGGTGATATGGTACTACAAGGTCATTAAGATAAGATGGGGCCTGATTATTTAAGACCTTGTATGTGAGGAGAAGGATTTTGAATTCAATTCTGGATTTAACAGGAAGCCAATGAAGAGAAGCCAAAACAGGAGAAATATGCTTTCTAGTCCCTGTCAGGACTCTTGCTGCAGCATTTTGGATTAACTGAAGGCTTTTCAGCGAGTATTTTGGACATCCTGTCTTCACACAGAGACTGCTGGTATCCTTCTACAGAGCCAACATCGAGAGTGTACTAACCTATTGCATATGCATCTGCTGCACAGTGGATCAGAGGAAAGCACTCCAAAGGATCATTAACACCGCCCAAAAAATCACTGGCTGCCCTCTCCCCACACTGGAAGATCTACACAATACCCACTGTCTTAAAAAAGCCCAAAACATTATAAAATATACCTCACATCCTGGCCACTCCCTGTTTAAACTGTTGCCCTCAGGCAGAGAGCACTCAGTGTAAGGACAAATAGACTCAAACACAGCTTTTATCCAACTGTAATAACATGTCTGAATGCTGCTACAAAAAAATGTCCATCACGCCACTCAGCACTTCAAGTATTCTATTTATTTTATTTATTGAATTTTATTGTAAAACTTTTTTCCACTCTGATTTTAATTTTTTTGTATGAACTTAGATCAATTTGTTCTAAGAAAGTATGCCAAAATGAAAAAAATAACTCCAAGTTTTTAAAGGTGAAATATGGAGGTAAAATCAAAAGTAGTCAAAAACGGCCAATTATACCCTGGACCCCAGAGGGTTAAAAAGCATTTTAATGATGGCATTGAGATTAATGTCAAAGATGCCCACTGCTCCCTTCAATTTTCTCCTGTTGCTACCTTGATTCCATTTTTCTTTTTTTTACACAGAGTCAATGAGTTTCCTTCTTAAACCATATTTTCCCTTGCATCATGGTGATTATTCTTCTGCATCTAGTGGGAGTCCTTCACTGTGGGAAAATTGAAGCTTTTTTTCCCTTCTTCTCTTAGATAGTGATCTGAAACACTGTGGGTAACTTGAATGCAACGCAGCTTCTTTGAAAACTGTTTTTGTTTAGCATCGCTTTAGCTGCAGAAAGAAACCACACAGTAGAACATCCCATGCTCACTGTCAGTTGTCCACACAGCATCATGGATGTCACAGCTCCGTGCATCAGACTGTGTAAGTGTCTATTTCCACATGAAAAATAAGCTTCAGCTTATTTATTAATCATTATAGCCACAATTCAATAATAGCAATTATTAAATTCCAAAGACTTAATAGTTATTTTTTCTCTACAAATTTTTGTACCAATTACGAGATTTTATAATACATTTATCAGCAGCTGTAGGAATTTTTGTAAGCTGTAGCTGTTTTTGGTTTCTTCAGTGATGACTCATGATCCTGCTGTGTGCACATGATCAAAAAGTTGGTGAGTATCATAAGTTTCCTCATTGAACAGAATCAACCTTTTGGGATAATTAATCATGGTGAACAAAGACAGCAACAGTGTATTGAATATTGTTTTATCCAGACTGTTATACAAAATGCATCCAACACATTCAAAGTCCACTGTGTTTCACAAAGTAATTTCTATCATCTCTGCATCTCATCACACAGAGACTGAGACAGACCACTCCTCAGAACCCAGCTGTCATATTTAGATCTTCTTACAAAATTTCTTCACTCCGATGATGGTGGCTCTGCTGCTGCTTTTAGTGGGACTTCTTCACTTTGGGAAAATCTGAGTTATACGTGATAATGCTGGAGCTATATCTTCACTAAGTATTTGTAATGACTTTTTGGCATTTTTTGACTACAAGGTTTTATCTATTAGGTCTCTTGTCTCGTTGACTGCTGCCTCAGATCCTAGTCTTCTTCCTATGTGCTCAGCTGTTTTAGAGCAGTTTGATCTTGTCTCCCTTAACGATGTCTCTGCGGTAGTTCGACACCTAAGACCTAAGATCATCACACTACCCTTCTGATTGTCTCCCCCCAAGTTTGCTTAAAAATACTTTTAAAATACTCATGAGAGCATGAGGGTGGGAATGGATGTTTGTGTCTGTGTGTGCCTGTATGTCTGTGTCTATATGTCAGGTTGGGTATCAGACGCCACCTCTCT
>NW_024583670.1:7877-17432 GCF_018398535.1 Haplochromis burtoni
AACTGAAGCTCTGCCATCACGTAATGTCGCATACTGCTGTTTCTGATGTCATTTAAAAAAAAAAAAAAATACTTTTAATACTGTTGGGCCTTTTATCCTGAGATTAATTACTTCTATTGCTACAGGCTGTGTCCCATCATGCTTTAAACAAGCTATAGTTCAGCCTCTTCTTAAAAAACATAGCCTGGACTTAACTGTTCTGTCCAATTACAGGCCAATCTCAAAGCTTCCTTTTCTCTCAAAAGTCCTGAAGAAAGTGGTCTATTTACAGTTACAGGCCCACCTTGATTTTAGCAAGATCTCTGAAAAATTTCATCCTGGTTTAAAAACACTACATAGCACTAAGACAACTCTTCTAAGAGCTTTTAATGATATTCTTTTAACTCTGGACTCTGGCAGCCCTGCTGCCCTTTTATTGTTGGACCTGTCAGCAGCTTTTGACACGGTCGACCACGACATCCTGTTATCACGGCTGGAATTTCATGCGGGCCTAAAAGGATCTGCCCTCCAGTGGTTTCGGTCCTATTTATCAGGAAGGTCTTTTTACGTTAATATAGGCTCCCATACCTCCAAAATACCCCTCTTAGCAATGGTGTACTTCAAAGCTTTATTTTGGGCCCTGCCCTGTTTGCACTGTATTTGTTGCCACTGGGTTCCATCATTTTATGGTACAACATTTCATTCCACTACTTTGCTGATGATTTGCAGATGTATCTGCCTTTAAATGTAAGGTCAGATTGACCCCAGCTTTTTTTTACGCTGCCTTGATAACATCAGTGGCTCAGTGGATGTCTTTAAATTTTCTACACATAAACATAAATAAAACTGTCATTTTTGGCAACTTTTTTAACAATAACGTGACAGCACTCTGGGCCCCCTATCTTCCTACTGCAAGACACATGTAGAAAACCTCAGTGTCTACCTTGATGGTTCCTTTAAACTAAGTAGGCAGGTGAGTGCAGTAGTCCAATCCTGCTTTTTTCAGTTAAGACAGCGAGCCAAGGTAAAGCCATACCTCCCAGCTAACGTGTTCAAACGCATCATTCACCTTTTCCTTACTTGCAGATTGGACTACTGCAATTCATTGTATTTTGGTCTCGACCAGGCCTCCATTTATCATCTTCAGATGGTCCAAAATGCAGCTCTTCGTCTGCTAACCGGCGCCAAACGCAGAGAGCATGTAACCCCAGTTTTAGCTTATCTACACTGGGTTCCTGTCTCCTACAGGAGACTTTTACTTTTTGTTTTTATGTCACTCAACGCCCGAGCCCCTTCGCACCTGTCTTAGCTCCTATCTGTTTCGTATAAATGATGACACTGGACGCAGCGTGTTCGGGTGATGTTTTCCAACTTTTCTCGTAACCCCGGAAGCTCCCCCCACACACAGCCTTATGGGAACAGTAGTCTACCGCTACATGTTTATGCTGCAGAAGAAACCATGAGGTCCAGTTCAAAATTAATGCTATCCATCCCTTGGACTAAACTCAAATCGTGTGATGATAGAGCCTTCTCTGTGGCAGGTCCCAAACTTTGGAGCAGTCTTCTCCTAAATATTAGATCTGCACAAACACTTGATCAATTTAAATCACTTAGGTCTGTTTATGTTGTAACTTTTTGTGTTATTTGTGCTTAGATCTGGTCCACTTCTCAGCCTTAGAAACAACACTGATGGCAGGTTAAAAAAATGCCATGTCATCACCAACTACTGTTTTGATTGACAGGGTAACATGTAAGAGCTATTTGCACTAATAAAGAGTAATACTCAGACCATTATCTTTACTGTTTAAGGTTAAAATGTCCACAATTTAGACTTTAATTGCAGAATATTTTATTAGAGATATAAATTCCACAATCAATTCACAGGTTCAAAGTTTGGACTTCCATTACCCCTTTTAGTGTCCCTGCTAGAATTTTCACCTCCAGTCTTCTGAACTGCTCATCTCACAGAAGACAAAGGGGAAGAACCCAAAATCTCTTTTATACCCAATGTTCCCTCTAAGCTGCGCACGTGCGCAATTGCACACTGCTGGCACGGTCTCTGCGCACAGAAAACCTGTGTTGAGCACAAAAAAAATCTAACCTGAATTGAAATGAAAACTTCAACAATTCTGTTTTGCAGTGTTAGTCAGTGACTGGCTGCTACCGTATGGGATTAGAACGATGCCACCTTATCCCATAGTCCAGCCAATAATGTGATTCACATTCGTATATACGCAGCTAATTAACGTTGTTGACAGGCTATGACAGCGTCCTTATGTGCCGACAACGGTGTTTTAGCTAGCAAAGCGGCGTGGCTGATGTGGAGTGAAGCCACGTTAATGACAACGTGTACAACCATTGGAGATGTGAGCAGGACAGACGGAACAACTGATGGAGAAAGTGTGGACTTTATACCAGTTTTTAAATTGTGTTGATAGGCCACGTAAAACCAGAGTTGTGATAAAAATATCTGCAATGTTTGGTTTTCTTCCTGAATACTGACGTTGTTTATATTTACTGCGGGAAGAAATGGTCTATAAGAAAAAACGCTCGAAAGCGCTTTCTGCCTGTGAGCAAAAACAAAACCAAAAACACCCCCACCCTTCCCTATTGGTCGAAAAAAGTACCATGTCGACCAATCAAAAAATGATATGGCAACATGGCATCTAGTTGTTAAGAAACGGGGGGAAGTTTTAGGAGTGACGGCGGTGTTTTGAGATGTGAGATGTGAGAGATTTGCAACATAGCGCAAATCTTATGTAGTTAGTATGTTGTGTAGTCAATAGTTTTGTTGTGTGTGTCAGAACAATGAGGCGACTGCTGAATGTTACAGGTTTTACAGGAGTGATACATCTCCTGTTGTCAGGCCTGCAGGTATCAGGCTTGTGATGTTCTCCTTTATGTGGACAGAAATTATTTTTGGAGTGGCACAAATGATTTGTATGGCATCAAATTTGATGCAGAACACCTGATTGCTCTGTAAATAGTTTGACATGTTTATTTAAAAAAACACCTTGGCTGCATTTAAAAAAAATAGCTGCAAAAAACTTTGTTGTTTGCCAAACTGAGTTACTTTTTTGAAGAAGTAACTATATAATTAATTGCCCAACATTGGTCATTATATACTATATTTTGCAGACAGAGTTACAGGACTCTCTCCCAGACCACAGACTCAGACTCATAATACAAGCCAGAGCTTTATAAAAAAAAAAAGAAAAAAGTTGTGTTTTCAAAATTTGAGTTCATTTTTACTTCCAATAGTGTTAACATACTACACAGGTCAATGACTACATTTTTTTTTTACATTTTCATTGTAAATGGGCTAAAGCAGTTAATTAAAAGTAGTCTAACATAAATGTAAATGATGTGATTTGATTATCTTAATAAATCATGTAACTTGGATGGATTCAATGCTGACATGACCACAGTGCACACGTCTGATGTCGCTCACAGTGGTCCAAGGGATCGCTCAGGGAGTTTGTGTGTTCGCTCAGACACGTGAAAAATTAGAGGGAACATTGATTATACCCCATTTTTTACCTGCTCACCCTTTCTCCCCTTTCTCATACTGGGCGTCACATCTTCACATTTTGGACATCCAATCAAGTGGTTGATATTTTATCACCCGATGTCCACCCACACCTTATCTGTCACTCTCTGCCTCTCTGACTTATATGATTTAACACAAAGTTTGTACTTTTAAACTTTGAAATCAATTCATTACATTTCCTTTGTTTTTCTTAACAATCTTTAGCACATTTTCACACGAAAATTTATTGTAACATAATTCAAACACAGAGGAATACTTTCACATCTTTAAACTCTGTTAATTCACTTTTTAAAAATTATTTATTTTATTAAACTTCTTTTATTAAATCATACATTTTGTAGTCAGACATTTTCTTAAATTAGTGGCCCCAGGCTGTCACTTTCACCCCCCATCCTGCACCACACACCCACACACACACCAAGGTCAGACTCTTGGTGAGGAATTAGACACAAAACTGTAAAGGTTGAAGTTGCTCATGAGCACTTAGACACCACCACAAAATTCAGACATTAAAACAGTTATTTCCATTAATCAAACTTTGTTTCTCATTGAAATATTGATCTAATATTGATCAAACTTATATTTTGATTCATCTTTGATTAAAAATAAAAAAGCTTTATTATGAGGAAATAGAGGGAAAGCTCTGTTTTAGAACTTTGATGACTTTTAGGCTACGTCTACACTAGTCCGGATAAATTTGAAAATGGCGTTTTCATCTTAAAACGCTCCGCGTCCACACTACCATTTTCAGTTGTTTTCACAGAGTTGTGAGTACACATTGAAACGTCCAAAAACGTTGAGGAAAAGCACCAAGTTTTTTAAATGGACTAACAATTAGGTGGAGTTGTTGCTGCGAGTAACACAAAAGTACAAAGTTGCAAAAGCGAGTGGGAATTAAAGAATTTGAAGAAAAGCTATCTGGAGCATGTACAAACTGATATTAATCTTTAATAGAGCTGTCAAAATTGAGAGCAAACAAAACAACTGCTGTAACAACTGCCCTCCGCTGTCTTAGTTTAATTGGTCACATGAATGCATCACATGACTAAAATGCGTCATAGTTTTCAAAAAGGCTCCAGGTACGCTGTTCACACTGCGATGCGAAAACGGCGTTTTTAAATGTATCCGCTTTGAAGAACATTTTCAAAACGCTCCATTTTCCTTGACTGAAAACGCCGTCTCAGTGTGGACTGAAGGCCAAAACGGAGAGAAAAAGTTGCGTTTTCAAACGAAAACGTATTAGTGTGACCTTGTGTGTGGCCTTACTCACATAAGTCTGAATATTAAGACCTTTTAATCTCTCTCACCTCTGATCTAGAGATGACTGGGGGGGACTTTAGTCTCTTTCTACCCCAGATCTCACAACAATACAATACATACAGCATATTTTCATATTTTCTTCTTTCTCTCACAGTGTAATTCTTACTTTCACACAGACAGAAGATTAAAAAGATTAAATAATATTGATACATTTTATCATAACAAAATCTCCTATGATAAAATACAGTCAAAATGTCTTGTATATAATATAAATTTAAAGCAAATAAATAAAGACATCAGGTATCGCATCGCAAAATGACAGCAATGCAAAATCCATGTTTTATTTATCGTGTTACTCTGTTGCTTGCTGAGGAAAAAAGAAAAAAAAATAGGGTTAGGTTCACTACTGAAGACACTGGGAACATAAAAAAAAGGGAACATAAACTGAACACAACATGACAGTTTGTATGTGTGATTTTAGCATGAGACATATTAAAGAAAAACTCATCCTGGGTTCTTACACACCTGTTCATTGTTTCTCGCTTGTTTCTCTGACAGTTTCTTCAAAATCTTTTTCATTTCTTTGTTTCTCTCTCAAGTGTTTAATAATTTGTTCCTTGTCTTTTTCTAACTTTCCCTTTCTTTCTGTCATCTGGATTATAATGTTCTCTGTTTCCTCCATTAGTTTGTCTGTCATCTTTAACAGTTCATCATGTACTTCCATTCTCTTTTCCAGGTCCTTTTCTTTATTTGTAAGCTTTTGCCTTTGTTTGCCTTTATCCAAAGCCAAAGCTGGGATAGTCTCCAACATGATTTCTTTCTTCTCTGTCTTGTCCTCCTGAATCAGTGTGATGAGTTTTTCTCTCTGATTCTTCAGAGATGTCTTCTGCTCCTTGAGTTTTTTAATGGTTTGTTGGACATGTTCTAAGTCTTCCTCATTGTTCTGAAACTCATCTTCAAGTCTTTTGTTTTCTGTTAGAATAAAAATGTAGGAAAAAAATGTTTAAACCTAATATGGCTGAGAGCTAAAACACATACTTGGAAACAATGCTAAGGATGCTTCTTAAAACAAAACAAAACAAACAAGCAAAAAAATCTAGACTCTTCAAGACTATTAATTACTGTATAATATAATACTAATTTAAATAAATAAATGAAAACATGAAACAATCTTGAGTGGAATGTATATCCACATACATATCAATATAAGGGTTAATATAAATACCCTGTATTTAACTGTATTTATGTAGATCATAGGGATAAAATTTTGGTAATTTCTATGTATTACACATGTGCTGGCAGTTCTAAATTACTATACCAGTATTAAAATGTAAATAAAAATAGACAGTTTGAAGCATTACTATTACATTAGAGAGTTGCTGCCAATTTTATTCAAAATCACATATCTATTCATACATATTTATACATATTTTTCACATTTTAATTTCCTTTCACTTTGTTGTTTATAGAAATAAATAAGTGCGAACATGATATTTTGGTGGCAATACTTACAATCAGGATGAAGCACAAAAAGTTTTTTTTTCAGTATTATTGTTGCTATAATAATAATTTTACAGTGGATGATTTCCTCAAATATCTTTACCTATGCCCCCCCCCCCCAAATGTCTCAGTCACAATAGAGGAAAATTTTTACACATTCAGCAGGTCGTTGTGGCAACCAGTTGGTCTTTTAGAGGTTGAGGGTGTTGCACAGGTCGTTAATGGGATGCAAACAGCCAATAAATAATCACAGTCTGACTTACCACACTGAATTACCACTTAGTTTATAAATGCAGACAGAGAGTCAAGATATTGCAGTCAATCTGCACTGATGAGACCAACTCTACATGTCTGTAACACATCTTATTGTAACACAGGACTCTAGTCAAATTGTTACCAGCTGGTTATATTCTTTTATAAAAGTAAAGTTGTTGAGAGCCTTCAATTTTGCTGGTAAACCGTTGCCCTGCAGCAATTACATGAACTGCATCTTCAAAGCAACAATTACAAAGGCAATGAGATTACAAGATCACTGCTGTAATAATTTTGGTCATGCTGCAGTCTCCATCCACTGTTTTGCCTAGGGTGCCTTTAACATAACTGTTTATGTGTTTGTGTCATTTTTATTTGAATCACGTTTGTACTTCTTAGCCCTTAATTTTAAAGGCAGTTACACTAAAACAAGACATTAAAAAGGTCTGATGATAATTTGAGGTTGGGGTAAAAAGTGCTATGAAGTTTGAACTTACCGGTTTTCTTTTGTCCACACTTCCATATTACGAATATTACTGTCCCGACGCTTATTAAACAGACAGCCAAGTTGATGATAATGTGAACAGCAGTATTAGACTGGACCATAAAGAGATCACCTGTGAATATAAGGAGACAAAATGTTCTAGATTCTACTTTCTGTAACTGAAAATTAATGTGAGTGATAAAAAAGCATTTCTACCTGAAACATGGATGTGTGTCTCTTTGATTTGACTGATATTCTTCTGTTGAACTTTGCAGGTGAAGCTGTAGCTCTGTCCTTTCTCCACAGTCACTTTACTGCTGACAGTATAGAGGCCATCAGAACCTCTGACAATCTTTGTAGGTTCCACAGAAATGGGTTTTCCCTCACTGTACACCCACAACATCTGAGGCTCTGGATACCAGCCATTAGATTTACACTCTAACACCATTTTATTTTTGACATTGGTGAGTTCTATGACTGGTGAGGAAACTGAACCTACAAAGAAAAGAATTAAATAGTTACAGTTCGCCCAAATTTATCTCTGATCAATCTTAACTCACATTGTTCTTGTCCTAAGAGACTTATAGATTGGCCCAATGATATGTGAAATCAACATTGCGAATCTGGCTGGACAAAATTCGAAAATTCTTATTTGTTCCATTTGCTCTTGTCAAAATTCCTGTATATAGGCTGAAATTACCCTGTACCTATCCAAGTATTTCCTTTGTCAGATCAACGTTCCTCTGGTCCCTCTTGGTCGTTAAAAGGGCCACCTTGGCTGTAGAGTTTTTATCATGGGGCCAACTCCCCCGCGGTTGGCTAAACGCCCATTTAGTGGGTGCACAAATCCCCTCCAATTATAAATACTGTTGGTTTTTGTTATGCACCTCTCTTATTTGTCCAGCTGTTCCATGTGCTACACTGGTCAGGTTGTGTACCCCTATGGCCAGAATACTAGATTGCCATTGATTCAGTAGGGATTCCCTCTTGTCAGTTTGTGTCAGTATGCTCAGTCCAAATATATGTTCAAGAAGCATTTTTTAGCCCAAATCAGAGCTGGTTTGGTTACCCAAAATAAATGCACTTCTATTCTCAACTCACATGTCTGTGATCCACTTTCTACTGGAGCTGACACAAGTGTTCCTTTATCCTACTTGTCATTCTGAGTGCCCTTTGACCCTCAATATCTATGTTGCTTAAAGTCTTTCTTCACATCTAAATTGCAAAGTGAAGAAATTAATCTAAATTTAATTAAACTTACCTACAGCAAGCGTCACCACAGTTTCTGCATTAAATTTAGGTACAAGGCATTTGTATGTTCCTGCATCAGAGAGTTGCACTGTGGAGAGTTTCAATGAAACGTCTCCACACTGCAGTTTGTTGACAGAGAGTGATGTTCTTCCTGTGTACAAAGGATTCTGCTCAGTCAGAAGCTCCACACCCTCTCGCCTCACATAGACAGATCTAGGTTTGAGGTCCTTTCTGGACCAATCCACAGTCAGGTCAACAGCATCCACAGCAGGTTCCAGGTGGCATGGCAAAATGATGTCATCACCAATCATGGCCACTACTGGCTGAGTTGGACCAATCATCTGATGCTGACCTAACAAATTTAGACACACAAATAAATTCTGCAGTTTTGTAATTCTGAAGACTTCATGAGTTTCCAAGATCAGGCTGAGTAAGATATGTAACTGATTTATTTAACTAAATCAACATAAACTGTTGCTGTTACAGTATTTGTTTTCATGTTCTGTTAAAAAACTACAGGTAAGTACTTTAAACTGTGGATTTTCTAAATGTTGGTGTGCAACTTACCACCACAAGATTGTGTTAAAAAAATGAGGATCACAACATGTTGCAAAACCAAGCGATGTCTATCCTTTATACGACTCATTCTAGATGTCTGCAAAAAAAAGGGCATATATCAAATCTGCAAAAACAACACACACACTCCAGCCCCGGAGAGCTGGGGTCGTGCAGGTTTTAGATGTGTCTTTGATCCAACACATCTTATTTAAATGGCTAAATTACCTCCTCAACATGTTTTGAACTTCTCCAGGGGCCTGGTAATGAACTAATCATTTGAGTCGAGTGTGTTGACCCAGGGTGATATCTAAAACCTGCAGGAGACCAGCTCTCGAGGCCTGGAGTTCGACACCCCTGCACTAAGCCATTCTCATGCTAAAATGCCCTTAAAAAATTCCGTTATTTTAAAATAAAATTCTTAAAAGGTAACCATTTAAAATGTACTCCTCTCCAGACAAACAGTTACAAGACAGAGCAATTGCATTGCAGGAAATATGGATATTCAGTTAAAAGACAAACTGGAAAATTATGACTTTTTCTTTGTGATGGTCCCCGTTCCTCACCGGCTGACTCTGTGTTTTGTTTGTTTTTTTCCTTTGTGCTCTCTCTCTCTCCTCTGCCAGGGCGGTGCTCATTATGGGCTCCCCTCCCTGGCCCATGCACCTGTGCTCACCATGATAACCTGCAGCCAATCCCAGCTGATTTGGAGCACTATTTATGA
>NW_024583670.1:19978-25772 GCF_018398535.1 Haplochromis burtoni
GAAATTAATTTTTTTGCATGCAGCAATGAATTTTGTTCGCTCAAGTTTAGCTTTTCTTCTTTCAAAATAAATTTCTCCTCAAAATGCAACACTTGTACTTGCAAATTCTTTTCACGTGCTCTCATTTTTTTTTTTTTACATGTGCTCAGAATAGTGGCAAAAAAATAATGCCATAGTTTTTCACAACAAATTTTAGTGTTTTGTTATAAAGTTCTTGTTTGTTTGTTCCCTGTCTCAAAAACAAACACACACACACACAGACACACACACACACAAACCCCACAAACCAAAGAAACAAATAAAAGAGAACGACTTACCACAGATGAAGACTCCAGACTATGACACAGTGATCCAAACTTTCACTGTCAAAGTGAAATGAGTCACTGAAGCTGAGCAGGAAGCAGGAACTAATGAGTCACTGCAAACCTGACATTCCTGTCTGATCAGTTTCTAGTGTTCTATCTATTAGATAAACACTGAGCACTATGAACACAGGGACAGTTGCCTTTAATTGCATATATTTCATCAATCAGATCAGTACAGATCATGTGTAAAACAAAGATAAGCTCAAAATAGTTTCAGCAGTTTCTTATCACCTTCAATAAGGAGCTTATGTTGTTGGTAGCATTTGCACTTCATTCTCTCTGTAAACACAACAGCTCTAAAAGTTTTGAACGTATTCTGATTAAAACTCTGTAGGCTGTAGAGCAGGATCATGTTATAACAATTCAATTAAAATCTGTTTTACATCCACCAAATTCAACTTTATGATTTGTTGGTGGAAAATTGACAAAAAGCCTTAAAACCTAGAAACTACCTGGCTTAAAAGTGCGCCGTATAATGTCAACATTTATAAAATATAAAGATTTAAACTATCATATCACATTTGACCTCTGACCTCTTCCTAAGTTTAACAGATCAACCTGGAAGTTAAAGTAAAAGGAGGCAGCACAGCTGGAACTCTGTGTGTTCAGGGCACAAATCATCGTTCATATGTCACTTCACTGTTGTGATCTTTGTAAAGAATAATTTTTACCTCTAACATTGTTCTTTTCATTCACAACTGCTGTTTGCAGAGGTCCGGTTCACAGCTCTGTTGTCATCACCACAGTTTTAGCAACGTTTGACTCAGAAAAAAAATGTTTTTTAATTAATAACAGAGGCAGATAAAATACTACATGACGTATCAAATAATAATTTCTCTAAGAAGGCTTAAAAGAACTTTATATAATGTTAAATTACTCATTAAAGTCAAAGCTAGAATAGTTCAGTGCGACATCATCAACAGTGAGTTAGATATTAAACATTTCCTGGAAGAACTCACCAACAACCAGCCGGATATCTGCAGATCTCTGCATGCTCTGTATCTCTGGGAGGAAACATCTGTATATTCCGTCATCTGAGAGCTCCACCTTCCTGATCTTGAGCGATGTAATATCATAGTAGCAATAGTGGTTACAATTGAGTAATATTATGCAGGAATTCATGTAATTGGATAACAAAGGTCTCAAAACTGGGTGTCTAGTTCTATTTAATAGCATATTAATAAACTATTAAAGCAAACTTAAAAACTGTGTGATTATTGCCTGGAAAAACCTGTGGTAGGTTCTGTATAATAAGCATAAATAGAAACAGCCTGCAACAAGCTGGCAGCCAGTAGGTGGCAGACTGCTGCCAACTGGGAGTCTGCACTTTCAATTTTATCCCTGGATAACGTGACTTTAGCTAACATTTGCCTCTTTTTTGGCTTGCCCCGTAGAGCCATGCTTGCATAAACCAATGGATTATAACAATACACTTGGAATCAAGGCCATATTATAGGTTCTGCTGTAGGACTGCAGGATAAGTAAAACCTTTTTTGATTTTTTAGTTATATTTAGGACCATGTTTCTTGTAGTTTTTTTGTTTTCTTTAAAAATAACTCTCACTGAACCACCACAGTCAATCTGTCAACATGTTTGTACTCTCTGCTCAAATTGCCTTCATATTATTTATTTATTTGTTTATTTATTTATTTATTTTGCTTTTTAAAGAACTTATTTTAATATTGCACTCATCAACAAACAAATCGTCCCTAACAAAAAAAGTAACTTCAAGGACCAAATTGCATTATATTTCTACATGTCAACATACAGGCCGCAAGTAGGGGTGACATGGGCCTAAAGAGAGAAAGAGTTTGAGACACCTGCTTTAATTAGATGATCACACGACACAGATATAAAATGGTAGAATGTGTTCTCAATTATAATTTACCATAAATACATTGCTCAGGGATAGAACAACTTAAAAGACTACAAAGGCTGAACAGCTAAGTCCTACTTATTATTTCTCCATTATTCACTTTTAGTGTTGTTCCAGCGTACATGGTTCATGTCACGGTCCTGGTTTTGGTGACCTGTAATGTTTTGTGTATTGTTATTGTTTTTTTATGATTTCTTTGTGGTTTGTGATTTCTAGTGTTTTGTAGTGGTTTAGTTCTGTGCCTGTGTGTCTCCTGTTTTACTTTGAAGGTCCGTGTCTCATGTTAATATTTCTGGTTTTGCTCCCTTGTCTCGTTAGATCGGATTTGTCCCAGCTGTGTTGCCCTCCTGTCTGTCATTCCCTGATTGCTCCCTCTGTGCATTTAATCCCTGCGTTTCTCTTTGTCAGTGTCGTGTCGTACCCTTGTTCTGGCCTGTGTGTTTTGTTTCCAGTTCAGGTTCCAGCCTCATAGTTTTGTTCTGTTTTTTGGCTAATTCCTGCAATAAAGCAGTGGAGTTAGAGTTTAAGTTCTGCCTCCACGAGTCTGCATATTGGGTTCTTTTTCCTGCCTGGCTGCACACAGCCATAACAGTTCACACAGTCAGCTTGATATACTGTTGATAAAGAAATTCACTCTCACAATGGGACTACCTGTAATCATAACTCTATGACAGAATGCCAAAAATACATAATAATTTCTTGTAATACTATGTGGTATGTGCCATATTTATGTAATGTTGATACTTCATTTGTAAAATATCACGTCACATATAAGATGTACCAATGAGAAAATATATAAATTATGTCGATACTCATATCTTAAATACACATTTACATAAACTTTTTTGTGGTCTACTTTTCCCTAGCTCTCCAGTCACATGATCATATGACACATGACTTCAAGTACTCTTCCACCCTTTTGTATCCTCCTGTCAAGGTCTGTGTGCGACAGGCAGGAAGGGAGGAAACAAAAACTCCAGGATGCGCCTCTGTCAGTGTGCCCCGGGCAGCTGTGGCTACAATGTAGCTTGCCATCACCAGTGTGTGAATGGGTGAATGACTGAATGTAGTGTAAAACGTTTTGGGGTCCTTAGGGACTAAGTAAAGCGAGGCCATTTACTTAAACTCAAAAAACCTCAGCTTTATTGCACGAGTTAAAAGAAAACCAAACTGGAAAAACTGAACAGAACACACAGGCAAGTAAAAGGATGTGACGCAACACTGAACAGAGGAAAACGCAGACAATAAATGAAAGGAGTAAATGAGGGCCAGGAGGGAAACACAGCTGACACTAAGTAAACAAGAGACGCAACACTATTGACACAGACATGGGACAAGGGAGCACAGAGACAGGAGTAACTTGAAACATGACTGACTGGGGAAGAAGATAATAAACATAAAGACTGAACTAAACACGAGGAGACAGGAACAAAGCCTTGTATTTACAAAGTAGAGAAGAACTAGAGCACTGAAAATACAAAACAGAAAGAAAAACACAGGTAATCATAAACCACGATGAAATCCCAGATTAATAATAAAACTAAAGTCAAAACACTGGGTCACCAGTGATTAAAGTGATTAAAGTTTTAGACATAATTTTTTATTTTTTTGGGAGTGCCAAATACTCTCTACTACTACTTTCCCTTGTATAAAAATGCCCCATTCACTTCCACTAAAACCACATTTTTTAATCTCTCTGCCATTGTAGTATAAAAACATGCTTTATTTAATTTCATTTTGAAGAAAAGTTGTGATATTTGACATTTTTACTTTACTTCACCAGATTTAACCATTTTGCCATTCTAGGCCAATTGAGAACATTTATTTTGGAAACTCCAACAACACCAAAAATTTAAACAACATAAGATAACACCACTGAACATATGTAATGTGGAAAAATTTAAAATAATAATAATAATAATAATAATGGATTGCATTCATATAGCGCTTTTCGAGACCCTCAAAGCGCTTTACAATTCCACTATTCATTCACTCTCACATTTACACACTGGTGGAGGCAAGCTACAGTTGTAGCCACAGCTGCCCTGGGGCAGACTGACAGAAGCGAGCCTGCCATATTGCGCCATCGGCCCCTCTGGCCAACACCAGTAGGCGGTAGGTGAAGTGTCTTGCCCAAGGACACAACGACCAGGACAGAGAGAGTAGGGGGATCAAACCGGCAACCTTCCGGTTACAGATGAGCTTCCCAATTCCCTGAGCCACGGTCGCCCCAAAATGAAAACATCCAGGCTTTGAATGAGAAAAGGTGTGTGTGTGTGTGTGTGTGTGTGTGTGTGTGTGTGTGTGTGTGTGTGTGTGTGTGTGAGAGAGAGAGAGAGAGAGGATTTTATGGCAGATTTTATGCATGTACATTTTTATGCACAAAGGTGTTAAAACAGAGTATGGATGGCATGTGAAAGACCCTAGATTTCAAAACTTGGACTGAAAAGAAGATTTCCTACTAAAATCTGTGCCACAAGCTATAACACAGCCAAAATGATCGCCAAATCAAAAGAAAAAAAGTTTTTAAAAAATGCACGTAACAATGCCTTCAGATCCGGAGACGCTCAGGCCTACAGTACATTACAGAGGGGCATCAAAGAGGCCAAGCACAGCTACAAGCTGAAGGTGGAGGAACACTTTGTCCACACTGACCCATGATGCATGTGCCTGTGCATCCAGGTCATCTCTGGCCACAAGCCTAGCAATTCCACATAGACAGCCATGAATGTGTCCTTCCTCAGTGAGCTAAATGAGTTCTACACTCGTTTTGTCAAGAGCAACAAGGAAAAGTCGGCCTAAACCCTCCCCTTGATGACTGCCATAACGTCATTCTCACCACAATGCACGTCCATAACGCACTGAGCAGTATCAACCCTTGCAAAGCTGCTGACAGCATTCCTGGAAGTGTGCTTTGAGCATGTGCTGAGCAGAGAGTCCCAGATTTAAACCCAGTGGGAGTATCCCCCCACAGAGGGACCCCCTGATGATCCTCTAATCACCTGAGCCAAGGTATGAAAGCGGGTGTGGGTCCCAATCAGCCCGGGTTTCGTTTGAAAACCCTGGAAACAAGACATGACAGTGGAATGCTAGACAGAATAGGAAAATACACACACAAGACAGTGCAATGGTAATGTATTGAGCAAAAGTAACTTGGTGTGTGTTTGTGTGTGTATATGAGTGTGAGATACTGCAGATAAGTGCTTGGAAGTGATGTTTATGAAGGTGTGTGCGTGTGTGTGTCAGTCTAGTCACTCACTGACAAACACTTAATAAACAGGAGAAAACGTACACAAATATATAGCCAGTTCATCCCTTCTGCTTTATTGCTGTTTACAAATGGTCACAACGATTTAAAATACTGTACACAAAGCCTAGGATTCTTAGATCAAAAAAACAAACAAACATACACACATGATTAAGCACTACAAGTTGGGAGGCTGAGGCTTCAGCAAACAGCCTGATTTAAAAATGTGTACATTTACATTGACAGAGCTCTAAAGAGTCTTCCATTAACCCTTTAAGACCTACCACAGATTTTAATAATATGTAT
>NW_024583670.1:26460-28080 GCF_018398535.1 Haplochromis burtoni
AAAAAAAATTATTGCGCTAGCTTACGTGGTTGCAGAGCTACCGGGATTTAAAAATAGTTACGCAAAACAGAGCGTGCCCGCTCCGACAGGCTCTAAAGGGTTAACGGAAGAACTTAAGCAACAAATTTGTGTTGAGGATTTTTCATACAGTTATTATAACTATAAATTAACTATTAATTGCTTTCACATCAATTCTTGATGTTTCTCTCGTGCCAGCAAGAAAACAGTTTATTTTTCATTATGCATTTATTTTTTTGGATATCTTATTTAATATTGGGTTAATTTGTCTTATCTATATAGTCTGCAGACTGTAAACTATGAACAAGATTAATATTTAAGTTGTTTTTCTTGTATTTCTGTAATGACACAACCATCAGTTACGTTATTTTTGTATTACTATGACACAGCCTGCTAGTTGTGTCAGATGCAGCAAAAGTCTGAAGTGGTTACTTGTTCCACCCACTGATATGAACGTAATCACAGAGGCTTAAATTACCACAAGAGAAAATTGGTCTCAGTGGAAACTACTTTCGTAAAACTACTTTGTAGCATTGCAACATTTGATATTAAAACTGTTTGAGGACACTGCCGTAACACTTTAGTCTTCAGCAAAACAACATGGATGTCAGAGCTCTCGGTATCAGACTGTGTGAGTAATTTCCACATTTGAAAAAAATACATAGAAATAAATTAGATAAATACATGTATAATTTTTTTAAACTAAT
The DNA here is from genome assembly GCF_018398535.1 of Haplochromis burtoni. Classification (NCBI taxonomy): domain Eukaryota; kingdom Metazoa; phylum Chordata; class Actinopteri; order Cichliformes; family Cichlidae; genus Haplochromis; species Haplochromis burtoni. Next base: position 27,186 of record NW_024583670.1, read on the forward strand.
CTTGTAAAAAAAGTATCAATGTTGTTCATGTTTTGCTGCAAATGACTGCATTTTTATGAAATGGTTATGAGATGTCAACTTTGTCACATATCTTTGTTCCACATTACAAAAAGGTTATAAAGTTAAAAATGTTGTCTAAAATATGTTTATTTCAGTTTGTTTTACTTAAAGACAAAGTAGCCTAGAGCCTAGTGGGTCACGTATGATGAATTCATATATAAGTACCTGTAAGAGTCAGCAGATACCTTCATAAATCTGCTTTTATCTCTTCAGTGATGACCATTATGATTCTGCTGGGTGTTCAGGGTGAGAGAGTTGGTGAGTACCAGCTATGTTCTTGTTTATATAAATTTCATTTAATTTTTTCATTTCTGAGTAGCAAACAATTTAAGAAAGAAATGTAGGTAGCAGGTTCTTTGTCCTTTTCTTAATGATCATAGGTGTTATGATATATTTTGTGTTTAGCATTTTATTTCTTGCAGTGATATTCTTTCATCAATGAATTTTGTTTTATTTATCTACAAATTTATGTATTTTAATGGCTGATATTAACTGAAACATGCACACAAAATGTCCCAGAGTGTTTTTTTAAAACTTTTGGGCATTTTATCTTCCTCTTTCATTTGAACTCTTTTTACATATTCATTATTTAATCCAGACTGTTTTGAAGAGGCGGGCCTTTTTTCTTCTGATGGTACACCTTGGGTCATTGTCATTGTTTTATGGAGCGCTCTGGTGCTGTCGTTTGGAATCTACTTTGGCAACAATTGCTGGGACAGAGGTGAAGAATATGATGTTTTGCACACAACTTTGTGTTGATCACTTTTACTTTGTCACATGGGCCCTGTTTCAGGAAGCCGGTTTAGAAAACTCAGAGTGAAAAACGATACTCAGG
>NW_024583670.1:41691-54188 GCF_018398535.1 Haplochromis burtoni
GATTTGTTCTAAATATTAATTAAAAGCTTTATTAGGAAAAGGAAAACCACGCTATAGTTTGACTAGCTATGCTAACAAACTATTAGGTACAAATCAAAAAGCTGTTTAGAGCAGCTGATGTTTATGTCATTAAGATGAAACTGCAGAAAAATAAGAATGACATTAATTTTTTCTGATTGACAAGATTTAAAATTAGATCTGATGAATACAGTAAATAGAAAATATTGTACATCATCACTGATGTCACTGTGGTCGTCTGTCCTCTCACTCCAGCTGTATCTCTCCATTAGATGATGACATGTTATCTTCTACTACATCTTACACCCAGGTGAAACTAAACTCAAAGGTGAGAGTAACTTTGATTAATGATTCCTTATGCATTGCATTCAGATAATATGTAATTTGTTATGGGTGGTAAATATTAAATACAAAATATAATATTAAGAAAACTAATGCTTCATGGCAAAATGTTCATAGTTGTTTTAGTAGCTGTCCTGTGAAGTTAATATTGGTGTGTAATACAAACAATAGCATTTTTTCTTTTCCACCTTTAAAAAAAATACTGTTTTAGTTCTTTACTATTTGTATATTGACAGGTCGCAGAAAGAGAGTTGACTAAAGACAAAATCACATCTGAGTGAAAATGAAGTCAATGAAGTAATCCACATTTATCACATATTGTTATTGCAATTGTAGAAGTTGTATATCATCTGCTGGGTTTGGTGTGAATGTCAGTGTGTAAAATGTCATGTCTAATGTATATTCAAAAATAGCTAGCTGTCAGATGTGGCTGATCGTAAGTACTCATAAAGTTCACATGCAAACAAACACTTCTGTCAGTTATTTAGATGTTTAATTTAAAGCACATGTTGCTTTTCGTATTTTGCTTGTGCGTGAATGGTGTTCAAAAGAAAAGAGCTGCTGCAGCTCATTTCTTCTAAACAGTAGGTACTCACTGTGGTCAACCACTAATGTAAATGTGTCGCTTTTTTTCCCCTCCAAAACAGTTGAAGAAAATTTGTGGTAAGCAGTGAACTATAACTGCAAAGTTTGGTACTGAGCATGGCTCTGCATAAAATGTTATATAGTGCACAGACTGAATACAGCGGGGCAAAAAAGTATTTAGTCAGCCACCGATTGTGCAAGTTCCCCCACTTAAAATGATGACAGAGGTCAGTGATTTGCACCAGAGGTACACTTCAACTGTGAGAGACAGAATGTGAAAAAAAAAATCCATGAATCCACATGGTAGGATTTGTAAAGAATTTTACGTCATTTACGTTCACTGTGAGCGACCATCTGTGAACAGAGGCAGTGGTTTACGACACCAACTATAATCCAGTTTTGAGATCCCTCCCCAGATGCCTTAACGCCCATTCACATCCTGGGCCATCTGATCTCAGGAAATCACATGATAGGGTGGGGCCAGGTTTCACAATGAGCTCACCTGAAACCCTGGCTGATTGTGACCCACACCCGCTTTCACACCTTGGCTCATGTGATTAGGTAGAGGATCATCAGGGGGTCCTTTGTCCCTCTTTGGGGGGAAACTCCCACTAGGTTTATATCTGGGACTCTCCACCATTTGACCTTAGAACTGAAGAAGCTTCTCGGATGAGAGGTGAAACGTCTTCAAGCAACTCAAAGAAGTCCAGATGCTTTTCTTTCCGAGCTCCTTAGATCTCTTTATCTACTGAACAGATTATCACTAAAATTATTTAAATATTGTAACTATTGATGGCTTTCATATATTCTTCAACAATGTTTCTCTTGTGCCTGCAAGAAAATTGTGTTCTTTTTTATTATTTGTTTATAATTGTGTTGAAATATTTTAATAAATATAAATTTGGTACAGATTTTATACTCAATGAACTTGGAAGAAGATTTGAGTTTATCTTGTTTTTCAGCAACAATATTACTGTACCATCAGTTTAGTCATTGTAAGCTAGTGATGAACATCAAAGTAACAATGCGAGTGTGGGAAACATGAACCAGCCTGCTAATTGTGTCAGATGCAGCAAAAGTCTGAAGTGGTTTCTTGTTCCACCCACTGACAGTGAACTTGGCTATCAGTGACGCTCGACTTGTCACAAAAGCAAATCGGTCTCACTGGAAACTACTTTCATTAAACTATTTTGTTGCATTGCATGAAGTAAAAATATTAGATATTAAAAAAGTTTGAGCAGCAGGAAGACACCCGTGCTCACTGCCGTAACACCCCAGTCTTCAGTTTGCAGCAAAAAAACATGGATGTCGGAGCTCTCGGCATCAGACTCTGTGAGTAATTTCTCATTTTTATTAGAAAAAAAAAATTATATATATATAAACAAATAAGATAAATACACATAAATAATAGATACATTTAATATATAATAGATAAAATTGGTAAATATAATTTACAATAAATAAATGCATTTTGATTTATCTCGATAAATGTGTCAGTTTTGTTTTTTGTTCAGTCCTTTGTAACAGAAAGGACTGTATTTTTATGAAACATGAGATGTCATCTTTGTCATATCTTTATTCCACCTTAAAAAGGGTTAAAGCTATAAATTATGTCTAAAATGGAATGATTTAGTTTGTTTTACTTTAAAATGAAGTAGCTCACAGCCTAGTGGGCAAGTTATGATATGTAACAAAATGTTTTATTATTACCTGCAAAAGTCAGCAACTCTTTTATCTCTTCAGTGGTGACCATTATGATTCTGCTGGGAGTTCAAGCTGAGAGAGTTGGTGAGTACCAGCTATGTTCTTGTTTATATAAACTTCATTTTCCATTTTGGAGGATCAAACAATTCAATTAATTATTTTTTTTGTATTTTATTTAGCATTTTATTTATTTCATCAATCAAATACAGTCCAGAGTTTTCAGTAGTAAAATACTTTTTTGTGGTAATGGTTGACATAAGTAAGTTAATCAGATGCGTAAAATATCCAAGATTTTTTTAAAAGCTTGTGTAACCTTCAAGTATTTTATCTTCACTCTTATCTTTTAAATTTTTTCCACATTCAACATTTAATCCAAACTGTTTCAAAGATGCAGACCTTTTCCCTTCTGAGGACGCACCATGGATCCTTGCCATTGCTTTATTGAGCGCTCTGGTGCTGTTGCTTGGAATGTATTTTGGCAACGATTGCTGGTACAGAAATAAAGGTAATACTTTGTAAACTAAGATACATGAAACTTTGTGTTCATTAATGTTGAAAAAAAATGTTATGTTGATTTATTTTTCATGGTCATATATATACACACACACACATGTATGAATAAATTACATTTTAAACAAATACAATCAAAGCATAAAAACAGTCTTCTTTCTGGTGTTGTTTTTCCTACATTTTTAAAATGTGTACACAGTGGCGTGAATGTTCCATTCTAAATAATTTTAATAAAACTAATTAATTAGCCCAAGAGGCTCAAGAGACAAAATATCTAAAAACTATTTAAAAATTTTAGTATTGAGAAATAATATATATATTTTGTGCAATATAATTTTGTATTTCTGAGTTCTGCTAGGAAAGCAACACTGAAGCTTGACTAGCAGTGTTAATGAAATGTAGGATAAAAATCAAGAAGCTGTTTAGAGCAGCTGATAATTATTTCATTAAGATGAAACTGCCAAAAAATAATTTTCGGATGTAAGAATACTATTATTTTCTTCTGATTGTCAAGAAAATTAAAATTAAAAATTAAAATTAGATCTAATGAATACAGAAAATAGAAAATAGTTTTCATCATCAGTGATGTTACTGTGATCGTCTGTCCTCTCACTCCGTCTGCATCTCAACACTAGATGATGAGACGTTATCTTCTAGAGCCATTTACTACACCTTATGCCCGGTCAAGACTGAACTGAAAGGTAAGATTAACTTTGATTAGTGATTCTTTATGTATTGCATTCAGATAATATGTAATATGTGATGCGTGGTAAATATTAAATACTAGCAATAATAATAAAACTTTTGTTCATGGCAAAAAATTACTGTTTTTTTAAGTAGCTGCTATATGGAGTTTATTTCTGGTGTGTGACACAAACAATAGCATTTTTTTATCCTTTAAAGAAAATAAATACATGTTCTGTTCTGTACTTCTTTTTTATATCACAGGTCTCAAAAAAAAGAGCTGATTGAAGACAAAATCACATCTGAGTGGAATTGAAGACGATGAAGTATCACATATTGTTATTGCGATTTAAGAAGCTGTACATGGACTGCTGGGTATATAACTAAACAATAAAGAACTATGAGTACCAATAAAGTTCACATACTAACAAACGCTGTTATGTAGACTTTTAAATTAAACCACTTGTTGCATCTTCTCTTTTTGCTTGTGCATGAATGCTGTTCAAAACAAAAAAGCTGCTGCAGCTCATTTCTTGTAAACAGCAGGTTCTCACTGTGGTCAACCACTAATATAAATGTGCCGCATTGCTTCGTTTTCCAAAACAGATGAACCAAATTTTTGGTAGGCAGTGAAATACACCTGCAAAGTTTGCTACTGAGCATGCCTTTATGTGTGATCTAGTGCACAGGCTTGTTTCATGCTGCAGCAGACACTGTTCAGTTGAGTCAAAGAAAACAGGCTAATTTTGTAGGTCAAACTGTGTCTCTTGAGAAGTGAGAAGTAGATATGATTAAGATGCTGAGAGGTGGTGTTCAGCTGTTTTCTGCTTCAATATTTATAGTAAGCTTATAATTAATAGGCCAAATATCAGTTTAAGGATAAAAACTTTCAACATGCTTCATGATGAAGTGCAATATGGATTTTAACAATGTGCCAGCCTTAGGCTGTACCGAAATGGTAAATGGACTGGTTCTTATATAGTGGTTTTCTACGCTCTCTGAGTATTCAAAGCACTGTATACAACATGCCTCATTCACCCATTCACACAAACACTTCCTTCTATACTTAAGTGCAATCTAAGTATTCACACTCTGATGGACTGAGAGCAACTTGGGGTTAGTATCTTGCCCGAGGATACTTGGCATGCAGTCTGGGGAAGCCAAGGACCGAACCACCAACCTTCCAGTCAGTAGCTGAGCTGCTCTACCACCTGAACCACACCCACCCAGAAGTACAAACTGGTAAGGCAGGCATTCAGACATATGCTGAGGCATGCGAAGCCATAGCTTCATCACATTAATTATTTATTTTGTATTATTTATGACTTAATTTATCTGTAGTATTCTTCCTAGATTATGCATTGCATTGCATACCTGAACCAGATGAGTTAAAGCCTGAACTTTCTCTGCCATCAGTGACTGTTGGCACTGAACTAAGTAAAACCTCCAGGAGTTGTTTTCAAAATTAACTTGTATAGAATAAATACTTAAATACTAAGCCTGCAAAGCATGATGAGACAGGGGAATCTCAATATTGGCCATTAAGAACAAAGCCTTATCTTACTGTCAGGCTGATCACCACTTAATCTCCTGCTTTGAAATAGAAAAGAGAAAAAGATTCAACACATGTGTCCCAGGGCCAAGTAACAATATACATTATACATGCTTCAAATGCAAGAAATATGTTTTAAACAGCAAAGCTTAGCAGCAGTTCATGTGAGGTAGAGGCTGACATGACACTGATTAATTTTTAACTCTTTTCTTTGGTGTGTATATCAATTGGAATTGGGGTGAAGTAAACATGTGAAGAGTTTATGTAAACAGTTATGGCTGTACTGATACACCAGCATTGGTTGAGTATTATAAATATGAACATTGAATACAATACTAATGCAGTTTCTTTAGCGCTTTTGGTGATGACTGATAATCTGTGGAAGAGCACGCATTATTATGTAATGAAGGGAAAACCTTTCCACTGCTGCAATCTAGTGGTTACTCTTGGTATTGCAACGTGCTGCAGCCTTATTAAACTCTAAAACTCCCGTACCTGTGGGCATGTGGCAAAATTTCAATTATATGTGATTTCATTTTCCTCTTTAAATTGTCCTCTAAAGTAAAGACAAGAGATTGTTCTGCCCAATCAATTTTATCACTTCCAACTAGAAATCTTAATTGGTGTGTTTTGTTTACTGACAGTTTTCTGACTGATTCTGCTTATTTTGGGGTCTGTCTGTTTGCTTACTTATACGTTTTCACACACAGTTTCTCTTTGTTCTAAAAGCAAATAAAAATTGCATTTTTTAACAACTTTTAGTTTGTGTCAGAAGACGAGCATTCTGGACCAACTGCAGTCTTGCAAGGCAGGTCTGACTAACTCCAACATATAAAGAGTGTCATGGAATTGCTATGTGGAGGCAAGAAAAGAACCAAGTGCAGACTCACGGAAAGATAACTAAAAGCAAAAAACACTGCTTTATTGCAGGCCTAACGGCGAAACAGAATATCACACTAAACTAGGGAATGATAAACTGAGACACGAGGAAACACGGGGAAAATCACACAGCTCCAGGGATGAGACAGTGACGACACGACACGACACTAAGCACGGAGAACACAGGGCCTTAAATACAAAAGACAGTAAAGACACAGAGACCGAGGGAAACAAAGCAGAATACATTAACCTGAGACATGGACCTTCAAAGTAAAACAGGAAATGCACAGACTGAACTTACAGACACGGACTCGGGGGAAACACAGAGACATGGGACCAGGCCAGGCACAGAGACACAGAACAGAAGGAGCTCAAAAATATAACTAAAACCCTGCCGCAAAGAACATGTAAACAAGAATTAACCTGAAACATAAGATAATAATAACCGAAACCAAAAACCACTGAGTCAAAGACTCAGTACCATGACAAGGGGTTACAATTGTCTAACTGGGATATAATACCATATTTTTCGGACCATAAGGCACATTAAGCAAAACAAAATAGTCAAATAAGCCGAACTTTACTCAAGTCATTCTTCTTGCTTCCTCTTCTTCAGTACCATTGATTCATTAATGTTGAATTCTCTCGCAGCTGCTCTATTTCCATATTGTTGCAGTATATTACGACTACCATGTAGCTTACCAAAGTCGTACTAAAACATTTTTGACAGATTTTTGAGCAGTAGGTACCATATAAAATCAGTTAGTAACCACAACCAGAATTCATACATAAGGTGGACTGTCCATTTTTGATAAAATTAAAGTATTTTAAGTGTGCCTTATAGTGCGAAAAATATGGTCAAAGCATGTTCAAAGATAAAAATGATTTCACCTTAGATAAAAGCTTCAGTCTGAAAAAGGACCGCTGTACAACTGAGCTAATATGTTTTTCAAAGGTAATATTACTGTCAAATATAACTCCCAACAAGTGTTGATCAATGGGCAAGACCAAAACAAGTGGAAGTGTTTTATTCCTTGGGCCCCACAGTTTCTGCAGCAGCTAGAGTGATTAGAGTAGTGTTTACTTTGTGCAGGTGTAATAACAAACCTACAGAGACTCTTCCAACCAAAACATCTCCATATATTAGAAATTTTCCACTGAAAGGCACACTGCTGATACAAGATATCATTTGAAATTGCTATATTTGTTTCCCTTTCCCATTTTTGTTTAATGTAGATAGTGTTCAACTTCTTAACCTCTTGTAAACCCTTGTACAATCTAGAAATCACCTTGAGGCCAGGATCTACATGGTAAGCCTTGACAAATATATTCAAAATGGGAAGAGAGAAAAGATCTGTTCTCTTAGGTATAAAGTTATGTAGATAATGCCTGATTTGAAGAAACCTGAAAAAATCCGTATTGGTATTGATCTTTTACTGATTTGAAGTCCCTAAGAGTTCCCTTATCATAAAACATACAATATGCCATTAAGCCTTGCCCTGCCCATTTTTTATATGTTCGTCTAACTCACAGGTGTCAAACTCCAGGCCTCGAGGGCCGGTGTCCTGCAGGTTTTAGATGTGTCCTTGATCCAACACAGCTGATTGAAATGGCTAAATGACCTCCTCAACATGTCTTGAAGTTCTCCAGAGACTGGTAATGAAATAATCATTTGATTCAGGTGTGTTGACCCAGGGTGAGATCTAAAACTTGCAGTGCACCGGCCCTCGAGGCCTGGAGTTCGACACCCCTGGTCTAACTTATTGGGTAAAAAAATCAAGATCATAACCATCTTAAGATCCTGGCCTTTTCATTCCAATCATTCTTATTAAGAAATTGTAACCAGAGTTTTAAAGGCAAGTTAATCCATTGGTTTCCTTGATTAATTTGTTTTTTAATAAGTGTCACGTCCCCTAAGCTTGCCTGAATCGGAAAATCTCTTGAGACAACTGTTTCTATTTCTTTCCATCTTGCTTGGTACTCTACATTGCACCAACACGCTAGGATCCTCAGTTGAGCTGAAATATAGCAATCTTTCAAACATGGGAACCCCAACCCCTCTTTATCTTTAGCCAACTGGATAGTTTGGTACTTAATCCGTGGTCTTTTCCCCTGCCATATGAACCTAGAGATTATTTTATCCCACTCCTGAAATTGTTTATCAGTTATTTCAACTGGGAGTGTTAGGAACAGATAACGCATCCTGGGCAAAATATTCATTTTGAAATTTAAAAATATGTATTAAGTTCCATCTTTTAATATCCTCATTTATTTTATAACACAAAGGTTTAAAATTTACATGATATATTTTAGAGAGCTCTTTAGTGATATTTACTCCAGGTTTGCTGTTTAGTTTTAGTTTTTCTCAGTTCAGGTTATCTTTAGTTCTGTTTTTGCCATCCCTGCCTTGTTTTCTGTTATTTACAATAAACCTCCCTCATGTCTCAGTAAGTGCCTGCATTCCTCCTCTTTCTTACACATCACATCAATGAAATCTTGATTATGGTGACCACAGAAGGATCAACAGACTGAAAAACTGCTAAGATGCAGGTAAAATGTCAAGAGTTTCACTGGGTCAAATAATTTTACAAGTAAAGAAACAGGTGAACAACCTTCTGATGGATAAATACTACTTGTTACAATGCTGTTTTTTTTCCCTACAAAATATTAACAATCTATATTTGAAAAACTGTGATAGCAGGTGAGGCAGTCGTGATAACAGCTTAGAATTAACTGTTAAAAAGGCAGCTCTCCAATCTATAATTAAATTATCGGTAAACATTAATAATAATATTTTTAAATGATCTGCAGTAAATAATGAAGCCATCAGCAAGTCAATATTACATTTTTTTTTCTTTTTTCAGTTTTGATAAAGAGTTTAATGTTATTAAATGTATGTTAACATGCTACTACATCAAAGTATGTATAAAAATACAGACTGATGCTTTCAGTGCAACTTGCAAGTTGCACTGAAAGCATCAGTCCTGATCTGTGGGTAACTTGAATGCAATGCAGCTTCTTTGAAAACTAGTTTTGTTTAGCATCGCTTTAGCTGCAGAAAGAAACCACACAGTAGAACCCCCCATGCTCACTGTCAGTTGTCCACACAGTCAGCAGCACAGCATCATGGATGTCACAGCTCCGTGCATCAGACTGTGTAAGTGTCTATTTCCACATGAAAAATGAGCTTCAGCTTATTTATTAATCATTATAGCCATCATTAACTAATAGTAATTATTAAATGCCAGAGATTTAATAATTAATTTGTCTTTACAAATTTGTTGTACAACTTATAAGATGTTAAAATACATTTATCAGCAGCTGTAGGACTCAACAGAATATTTGTAACCTGTGGCTCTTTGGTCTCTTCAGTGATGACTCTCATGATCCTGCTGTGTGCACATGATCAAAAAGTTGGTGAGTGTCATAAGTTTCCTCATTGATCTGAACACTGTTCATGGTTTTGTGTTTGTCGGAGCAGACAACGTATGAATGTATGAATAGTAGGAAAAAAAAGTATTTTTAGTGAACATGTAATTTTGCTCAAGTGATGTTTTTTCATTGTTTAACAAACAGTACTTTTATTACAAGTCTGAAACTTTCTTTTTTTTCTTTTTCTCAGATGCGGTTTCTCTTCGTATCGTTCCAAACAGATTGCAGTTTTTCGAATATGAATCAGTGATATTTTACTGTGAGGATGCTGTTTATTGGGAAGTTGTGCATAATTCCAAAGGGAAAATAAACTCATGCAGTCACAACAACCAGGGAAAAGCAGGATCATTGTGCATAATAAAAAGTGTGTATCCAGACGACAGTGGAGAGCGCTGGTGTGAGACTAAAGGAGCAAACAGAAGCGACAGCATCAACATTACTGTTACTGGTAAGTTTGCACCGGGACAACATTTTGTTTCAAACTTAGTTTAAATAAATTTCACAGCAACTAAATCTCAGATTCTTGTCATTCAGCTGGATCTGTGGTCCTGGAGAGTCCTGCTGTTCCTGTGATGCAGGGTGAAGCTGTGACTCTTCGCTGCAGAAACAAAACTGCTTCCTCCAACTTCACCTCTAATTTTTATAAAGATGGAGCTCATGTTCACAGTAGCTCCACAGGAGACATGATAATCCACAGAGTTTCAAAGTCAGATGAGGGACTTTACAAGTGCAACATCTCAGGAGGTGGACAGTCACCGGAGAGCTGGCTCAGTGTCACAGGTGACAAACAGCAATGTTTAATGTCCACATGACACAAAAATTCCATCAATACAGTAAAAATTCAAGATCTATAGATGCTGTCAGACAAACTCATGGTAAAAACCATGTTACCAACAATTTATCTTTAAACGGATGAAAATCTTGGTTCACTGATGTCAAATTGTATTTTGTAACCATTCATTTTTATTCATGTGACAAAATCTGCATAATTACATTTGATTAACAATTGCTATATAGTGCAAAAAATGTAAGCGGACAGTAAACATTTACACGGACTATATTTTAAAGATGGTCTCAGATTCTGTGATTTTAACTATAAGGTTAATGTACGACTCTTGTAAAGCAATAAGTCTGGGATTTTAGCTGTCTCTGCCACCTTAACTAGATTAGTCTTTTGTTTAAATAATCATATGTCATATATATCATATATGATATATTAAAAATGAGGATAGTACATAATTAGCCAGAAGAAGAAAGAAGTCACTTGGATGAGTGACAAAACATTTCTCCCATTTAAAACGCTACGTCCAGATGAACACAATCAACCTTTTGGGATATTTAACCAGAGCAGAGACAGTCATATTCAATCAGTCAGTCAATTCAGCAACAGTGTATTGAATATTGTTTCCAAACTGTTATACAAAATGCATTTAACACATTGAAAGTTCACTGTGTCTCACAAAGTAATTTCTATCATCTCTGCATCCCATCACACAGCGACTGTAACAGACCACTCCTCAGAGCCCAGCTGTCATATTTACCTCATCTTACGAAATGTCTTCACTCTGATGATGGTGGCTCTGCTGCTGCTTTTTGTGGGACTTCTTCACTTTAGGAAACTCGGAGCTACGGCTAACTAATGGTTGCCCAACTATAAATGTCACTGTGACACAAGAGAAAATGAAACATCAAAGCTAAAGAGTTAAAATCACATCATGATTCATCTGGATACTCAATGAAGAATTTTGCATGCTGTTTTTTTAAGCTTTTAGCAGCAGGTGTATAATGTGCTGTGACATCTTTAAGAAGTTAAAACAATAAAAAACAAAATAGAAGTCATATATGTAGAAACATTTTTAAGACAACCACCATAATTCTGACAAACATCTGCAAAATGACTGCAATATTGCTACTTGTCTAGTAATATACTTTCATTTGCGTTTGTTTTTGTGGACACAAGTGAGAAGTATGACGTTTTATGTACTAATATCTGTTTCACTTTTATCTGATTGTATTTTATATGCTAAAAATAATAAATACATTAAACAAAGATTTGATCATATACTTAAATAATTGCCTTTGCAATGCAAGGCATGTTGGGCTGGACAGTAGATAACTTTAAAACAGGCCTTTCAGGTGTTTTTTTTTTTTTAATTCTTTTAAATTGGCTTTTATGCAGTAATTTTAATGGTAAAATTAACTTGAGATCAAGTTGAGGTTGTGAGTGATTTTGATCCACAAACTACAATTTGTAAATGTTTCACAATAAATTTTAGCAAACAGCAAACCTTGCTGTTTTCAGAGGGAGAGTGCAATTGTTGTATTTCAGTGATTTATCTTCGGTTATAATGTCATACACCAGCATATGTGATCAAAGGTACAAACCTGAAGCATGAAAATGCCCATTGAAAGACAAAGACAAAGACAAAAATGCTTTCTGCTTTGAAGAACGTATTTGCATTTGGAGAGCTGCTTCCTTTTTCTCACATGCTTGCAAACAGTTATAAAAGTCTCATTATTTTTACTTATAGGTGTCACGACTGCAGTTATTTGTTCACTCAAACATAATTACGTGAAAGGTAAAGTTACAGTTAAAAAACTAAGAGTAACAGTGAACTTTTAAATCTATGGTCAAGTGCTTTAACTGTGAAAGTTCTTAATAATTATTTATAGTCATAGTCGCCAGATCTCAGTCCAATAGAACACCTTTCAGATGTGGTGGAAGAGGAGAGTAATATCCCAAAGATGAATAAACATCACAATAATAATAACATTAAGGAGAACTAAAAAG
>NW_024583670.1:54654-55369 GCF_018398535.1 Haplochromis burtoni
GTTATTGTTCATGTGTCCAACAGCAGAGGGGAAGAAACTGTTCTTATGGCGAGAGGTTCTGGTGCGAATGGACCGGAGCCTCCTGCCTGAGGGGAGCAGGTCAAACAGACTGTTCAAAAGTTATACTACATTAAAGTGATGTTTTCAATGGTCATTGCCATAGGAACCACAAATCTTAAACAGAAGTGTATTGAACATTCACAGATCCAGAATAGCATTTATTTATCTATAGCAATATTAAATGCCCTGTGACTGAGTGGCTTCAATGATTTTGGTGATTTTCTGAGTGCCTGGGCTAACCCTCAAGGAGGCTTAAAATGTTCACTATTTTTGTGATGTGTTTCTGCACAGTTCACCAAACTGAGCACAGGAAACAGGAACCAGTCTACAAGCTGCATCAAACACAGCATTAGTCTGAACTGGTTTGTTGTTCCACCCACTGACAGTGAACTGAAACAGTGAGGCTTGACTTGACACAAAAGACACTCAGCTTCTTTGGAAACAGCTTTTGTTAAACTAGATTATTGAATTGCTTTTAGTAGCGAAGAGACACCTGTGCTCACGACTGTTAAGTTTTCCGTCTACATCAAGACGACATGGAGATCAGAGCTCTCTGCATCAGACTGTGTGAGTACTTTCTCTAGTTCTACATTATTAATAAATTTAGGTTATTAAAGTAGGCTATTGTATTTTTGTGGACTCCATATCAGATGTG
>NW_024583671.1:0-20087 GCF_018398535.1 Haplochromis burtoni
AAAAACTTTGCGTTGTGTCCTTTGTACAGATATTTAGTTTCATCCAAATCAAAAGTGGTATTTTAAAATGCAAAAAGAAAGGGTTTCACAATCAAATCAATGATTTTATTCTGTTTTGAATGGCACTTATTAGATTGAATGAATGACTGCATGTTAGACTTTTTTCAGTGCAGCAGAAACTTGATAAAGAGGTAATTTCATGACACAACGATGATGATGCAGATTTAAAACACACTTTAACTGAAGTATAGCAAAAGTGTTCTGTTCTGATAATGCAGAGACATTGGTGTGACTTATAAAGTTTCTGCTTATTTGTACTTGTTCAAGATCCAAGTGACAGCAAGTCAAAAGCAGAGAGGGAGAGAGCAAAAAAACCCCAAAACAATAAGAGTGGAGATGTAGTCCAAATTTCACATAACTAACCAGTGTGCTGTACTGATATCAATTGTGGATCCCCCGATCTGCTCTTATAATAATTATCATAAGATTATATTTTTGTTATTTTCCAGAGAATACAATTCTAGTGAGGATGGAGAGAGACAGGACAGAATGACGGGGAAAATAGTGAGGTGAAAAACAACAAAATTGATCTAATGGGTTCAATAAGGAAGATCTATGGCGTAACATCTGTCTGCTCCCAGATGCTGTCGGCTGAATCAAAGCTTTCACGTCCACTTTCCCACGCTGTCAAACTGTTTGTGTCATTACTGGTCTAGTCCAATCACCTGCTTCCGGCCTTCTCCAGGCCAATCAGCATTACTTTAAATTTCACTGCACATCTGTCTTTCTCCTTCGCAGACGCCTTTGTGTGACCCACTTCCTCCCCATCTACACCTCTCATCATTCAAGCTCTATTCAAGTGAGCTTCATCTCCACTACAAGTGTCTAGGCTCTGGGGGTCCTGCTCTAATCCCCTTCACAGCTGGGATGAGCCATCAGAATCTGACCACCAAACATTTATGTATATGTTGTTGATCAATAGGTAGGCATGTTCAGTAGCTTTGAGTTCATGTGAAAACATGGATTGCCAGTGCTGTTGTAACTATGTTAAGCGAAGCATTACAGGAAAATAATTGTCACTGTTTACTTCCAAAGCCAGAAACTTTTTTGTTCTTAGAGGTCACTATTTCTGGAAAAGTTTGAGGAACTCTGTTACAAACTGAGATTTCTTAGCTTTGTAAACCAAACAAATTAAAGCAGTTATTATTATTGTTTGTTTTTTTTAAAAGTCTTAATTTCTACCGAGTAGACAATGGGAAAACAGCGCATCATATCTCTATGATCCTACATGTGGCAGTATGTCTTGTCAAGAAGGTACTACTGGAGAAAATAGTGATGGGTTCCTTTTTGCTTCACTGATCAGGCAAAATTAGGCTTGTGAATGATTAGCCTTTGCAGAGGAGAGTATGCTTCTACCCAGGATGTGTTTTAGCATTTTAAACAAAGGCAAAACGGAAACATGAGTGAGCACGTACATTGTGCATCTACTTACTGGTTGTATGCAAGCTTACTGTAATCGTGTGTACATGTGGAAGTAGTTTTTTTTTTTTTAGAAAAGGGTCAAGTCATTAAATTTCCGATTAAGATGGAAAACCAATAGCTCACTTTATAGATATACTTAAATTCTTCTCTTTCATATTGCATAATGTATGTTTGGCAACTCGTGCACATGCACAGGCGCAACTATATTTCACTTTTTGAAACAGTTATATCAAGAACCTCTTTTCCTCAGAAACTTAGTTGCTCAAACCACATTTACACACGTCTAGTTTGCCTGCATACACATGCATACTCACACACAGCCTTGCTGCCAAATTGCTGAACACTCGGGGGCAATAGGAAGACAGATGTTTAAACAATAAGCAGCGCCCCTCAGAGGAAGGACGCAGATAGGCTGCAGCTTTTATTTAACTGAGGAAAAAAAATTGGCTCCAGGCTGCTTGTAACCCTATCACGTATATGAGCCCAGCAATTAGTGTGACAGTGCTGCGCTCGCACACATTAGTATGACTTCACCTTTGAGTATATATGCATGTGGTCTAAGTAGGAAGCTGAGTAACTGTGAATACCACAAAACAGGAATCAATTAAAACCCAGATGTTTTGACAATGAGAATGCGAGCTAGAGGAGGTTTGGCATTGTTAAACAGATGGCAGTTATATTTTTTCCTTTCATAAAAAATTTACATGATAAAAATGAAAAAGCTGACAAAAAAAATCAGAAGGCTAAAAACATTTGTATAAATGAAATGGCTGGATAGACTCAATACTGGCTGTTCAGTATTCAGTAAGTAGAGGAGGTGAGATTCTAAGTGTCAGTGAATGTAGTGGTGTGTTATCTAACGGGAACCTCAAGGTCTAGAAAGGACATCGCCACAGTAGCTTGTTTTTCAAAACTGATACAGTCCAGACTGTTGTTTGTTTTTTAACCCCTGCATCCATCCACTCATCTTTGCTTATCCACTTCAGTGTTGTAGGGAGAAAGTTGGAGCCCTTCCTGTCATGCTCTAAGAGGCTGAACACACCTGCATTCTAGTTTTTTAATGTGTATGTTTTTAACTTGTTAATAAATGCCAATGTAATTAAAATTGCTTGTATAACACTTAAATTACTCACTTTATAGCAGAAAGAATATAAAGCTTTATTTCCAAAGTAAATAAATCTTACAGTCACACTGTGTACAAGCTAAAACTTTCTGCTTCTTTCTTTATAGAAGCATTTGGAGGGTTTTAGGTCTCACATTAGCTTAATGGTTTGATTTTGATTAGAAAAATCAAAATCAAAATCAAAAATCAAAAAAATGAGAAACCCCCCCCAAACATCACAATGTCCCCACAAATCTTTGGCAATTTCTTTCTTTCTTATTCTTATTTATGTAAAAAAAAGTCAGAAAATGTTTAAATTAATAAAATGCAGTTTGTAACAGTCTGTATCTGCTTTCATCATTTTAATCCATCAACACAGCTGAGAAACATATTATTTATTTCATCTCACTTTCATTTTATTTATATTGTGTCAGTTATGAATCCTGTAAAATTAAAGAGAGAACTCCAATGATCAGATATTCGCCTAACAGTGACTCTCATGTCTGCACTAGGTGCTATAATAGCGAATAAAAAGATATGATAAGACACAATAACATTAAATAAACTGGTAGTTTTTAAATAAATAAAAAAGAATTCAATAAGACTTCTCAATAGAAAAAAACTCCCTGAAAAGCCTTCAGTTAATCCAAAATGGTGCAGCAAGAGTACTGACAGGGACTAGAAAGAGAGAGTACATTTCTCCTGTATTGCCTTCTTTTGACTAGTCCCCAGAATCAAGTTTAAAGACATTTTTCCTCACATACAAGGTCTTGAAAAATCAGGTCCAATCTGATCTTTAAGACCTCGTAGTACTATATCATTAGAGCATTTTTCTCTCAGACTGCTTGTAGTTTTTAAAAGTAAACTGGGGGGACGTTAGAATGATTAAAAAGTCAATCATTCTAACGTCCGTGACAACGATGTGGGTTAGTCCTGTGACCTGGAGTACCTTGGCTGTTGCTCTATGGTAGCTGGGCTCCAACACCCCTGAATTTGATGATGAAGAGGAAGGTCAACATATTTACACTCCTTCCCTGTACTGTAGCACAGTGCTCCATATCTTTGTGGAAAATAGCAATACAGATCCCAAGATGAATGATTCTAAAGGACCCATATTCCTAGATATTTTTACTTTTATGTGGCCTGTATCCTGGATCATCTCCATCAGAAGCTTTGGAGATTCATGACGGGCAGGAACGGATTAGACTAACATTTTACTGCACCTGCATCATTAGCTTTTGCATTTGGACAAGCAGAGAAATCTGTTTTTGCTGTTTAACTTTTTCTTTTTACTACAGACTTTAACACAGGGCAGTTATTTTTCCAATGACTTCATCATAAGTTTGGACACGCCTCATTTATCGGTTCTTCTTTTATTTTCACTGAAGGCATCAGAAATATGAATAAACACACATGGAATTATGTAGTAAACAAGAAAGTGTGAAATAACTCAAAACATGTTTTATATTTTAGATTCTTCAAAACAGCCAGCCTTAGCTGTTTTTAAAGTAATGATGGGCTGTCGAAGGCTTTGGGGCCCTCCTGGTTAATAAATGATAATGATAATAGAATCACAATCACTGGATTCTTAGCAATTGTCATTCCGAGAAGAAAGTGTATATAAACAGTTCCATTTGTTTGTTTGTCAGTATGTCTGTTCATAAGTCTAGCATCCACACTTTTCAAGATGTTCAAATTTTGTCTGATCATGTGACCAATAACAGCTGGAGCTAATAATTTTGGTGACAATAGGGTAAAGGTCACATCAAATTGGACAATCAGTAAAGACTTTATATTACCCATGGATCGTCCTCAGACTTCACAACATACCAGGCCTTGGAAAGAAAGAAAAAAGGGAGCACGGAGATAGGTTAGCTAAGCATTTACCTTGACCTTAATTGTTAGTTCCCAAGGTCAGAGTTGACATTGAAAAAAAATTCACGAAATCATATCTAGTATATTTTATCATATGAAAGGGCAAAGAGACAGCTGTACAACACACTTTTTGTTTTTGTTTTTGTCAATACAATGGCCTACAACTTCATAATGATGCCATAAAGTTTTGTAATATCACACTACATAAATATATCATAAAATGTCAAGTTTTCAGATTTCAGCTAATTCTTCTCCAATCGTATAGGTAAAGATAATAAAATAGACCATTTTAGTATGCAATGCTTCAAGGTCGTAGGTTAAAAATCAGAGATCAGTGTGTTGTTATACAAGCAGGCTGATGTCAGCATATTGTAATAAAAGCATGCTGACATCTGCTGAATTCACAACCACATAGTGATGGGATTTCCAGCTCTTTTTAGAGAACCGGCTCTTTCGGCTTGGCTCACTAAAAAGAGCTGGCTCTTTCGGCTCCGAACCGGCTCTTCAGGTTTTTTTGTTGCTTTAATTAATTTATTATTAACAGCAATATAAAATTATGCACAAAAGGAATTAGTAATGTAAAAAAAAAGTGGTTTTATTTATATATGTTTATATATAAATATTTATGGTGGCCCCTAGAGACAAAGCACGTACAAACTCCAAAACACATTTCTAGCGTTAATTGAACTTCCAAAACAGAGCTACCTAGATCACTTAAATTACACAATTGAAACCATATGTGTATTGTTTGTGTATTTATACACAAGCACTCATATATATTCAAATAATTTAAAAAAAATGTTCATTTACCTGTTACTACCACACAGCAAATCTGGTCGTTGGTTCTTGCTGGCTTGTGTAGCCACTGGGTAACAAAAGCTCAACACTGCCCCCTAGCATCCTGGAGCACTTCTGTTGTGTTTTGTACATGTTTTGGAGTTTTTATGTGTTTTGGAGTTTTCACGTGCTTCAGGGTTTGTACGTGCTTCAGAGTTCATATGTGTTTTGAAGTTTGTACATGCTTTGTCTGTAGGGGCCGCCATAAATATACTTTTATTCATTCACTCCACATAAAAATAAATACATCATATAATACAAAAACCAACTATTCACAGTTCAACTTCTAACTAATTAAAATTTCAGCTTTTTCCTTTTAAACAAATTTAAAGTGAAACAACACAAAACACTGCAAACCACAACACAATTAAATATAAATTAAAAAATGAAAACAAAAAGAAGATGAGCATTCTCTGTCATATGGGCCTGCATGAATAAACTTTCTGAATCTTTTATCATCTGCAACTGAAAATAGTTGTGGATGATTACTATACCTTTCTAATGTGACGTTGTTGTCCCTGGCTCTCTTTCTCTCTCTCTCCCTCTGTTCCTGTGCTACTGCGAGTGTAACTACCGCCCTCTTCACAGCTCAAAACACAAGGCTCGCATGTGGAGTGAAGTGGAAAAAAAGTGCGAGAGAGAGGGTGAGAGAAAGAAGAAAAAAAAACCCACGGCTCGCGATAAGGAGCAAGGTCTGTCTGGTTTTTGTCTCCCTCTTAGTTAACCTTTCAAGAAACAGAAAAAAAAGTGCCTGGATCCTTTTTAGACAACTTAGGCTAGATTTTTAAGATAAAGAACATATCCAAAAGAGTTATTTCACTCTACTTAGCATGACTACATAAATGGTAAAATGGTAAATGGCCTGTATTTGTATGGCGCTTTTCTAGTCCCTAAGGACCCCAAAGCGCTTTACACAACCTGTCATCCACCCATTCACACACACATTCACACACTGGTGATGGCAAGCTACAATGCTTGCAACAACAAAAATTGTTGCAAGCAAAAATACTAAAAGCAATATTAATTGAACAAAACAGCAAGAACTAAAAGCTACTAGGTCCCAAACCCCTGTGGACAATCTGAAGGATGCAAACTTATCTACCACTTGTCAACCAGTTAGCATTTGTCAGATGCATATATCATCCACTTCCTGTGACATGCAATTAGGACTCTGGAAGACTGAACCAGAGCACGTCTGCAATGGGTTTCTGGTCATTGTCTGACCAATAATGTGCATGCAAACACATTTGTGGGACCATAAATTTCGCTTAAGGTGAAAACGATACAGCTCTTTAGATGTACAACAATCCTTTGTGGTTATGCTAACAAGTGCTACACAGTAACATAAGCACACAAATATCTGACTCCACAAAATAAAGAAAAATTACACAGAGCAACAATGAACACCTATTGAAAGCAAACAATGCACCAATTTAAATCCGGGATCATCCCCAATTAGTTAACAACTCAGGCTAACAACAAATGAGATTCCACACAGAGTTCAATGTTCCAATTGGTTTATTGAACACTAAGGGATTATGGATGTGTAGGGGATTGATAATCACTATTGTAAGAAAGGGAAGGATGCAAGAAAAAAATAATCTAAGAATCTAACCTAACAAGTGATTCTGAGGAAATGAAAGCTGCCCACTGAAAGAGACTGAAGGAGGAATCTTTGTGCCTTTAGCCACTCCCACTTCTCAAGTACTGCCACTTCTGAGGACCCACCCAGACTGCTGCTGCAAGTAAAAGGCAAGCAGCAGGAAGCCAAGTCAAGTCAAGTCAAGAAAGCCTTTATTTGTCACATGCAAGTTGCCCTGCAGTGAAATGTGACCCCCCTAAGGTGGGCTTTCACTTATTATGTCGGGGGTATATTTCAATTTTCCCCACACTTCTGAAGATTTTAGTTGTATTCACAGGCGATTAACAAAGACGGATAAACAAATCTGAGAGTTATACAGAAAAGAGGGAGAAGATTTCTGTTGGAACCATGGAAGAGCAGATCGCTACTCAATACCACGATTGAGTGAACATGGTACATATTTATTTGCTGTACTGAAAGTGTCATTAATGGTTGAAAGTTATCTGTAATGGCTACTTTACAAAGTTACTTCTATTGGCTGTAACTCAGGGGGTAGAGCGTGTTGCCTGCTAATAAGAAGGTTGATAACTTGATCCCCAGTTCTTCAATTCTGTATGTTGCAGAAGCCTTGGGCAAAATGCAACCCCAAGTTGCTCCTTGTGCATTCACTACAGGGTGAGTGTGTACCATGTATGTGGGTTTACTGACTTTATACTTGTGTGGTTGTGGCCATCATATACACACGTAGACACACACACACACACACAGACACAGTGTGGACATAGTAGTTCCCTTGAGACTGCATGTCCAAAACAACTCAACCATTGCGGAGGCAAATTGGACTGTGTGTGTGTTTGTGCTCTATTTATAGTCTATGTTTCCATGTGGTTTAGTGTGGTTTAGGCCACATGTGTTCATCTGCTTGTGTGTGTGGATGCATATGTGAGACGGGTGAATGTCTGTGAATAATA
This sequence comes from Haplochromis burtoni, assembly GCF_018398535.1. Taxonomy (NCBI): domain Eukaryota; kingdom Metazoa; phylum Chordata; class Actinopteri; order Cichliformes; family Cichlidae; genus Haplochromis; species Haplochromis burtoni. The sequence goes on from NW_024583671.1 coordinate 7,850, forward strand.
ATGTGTTTTTCTCATGAGAGACTCCACCAAGGCAGAAAAATAAAATATTAATGATCAATCACTGTTTTGGGGCCACAGAAACACATACAGGCATGCACACACATATAGACACATGCACACACACACGTACAGATAGACAGACAGGGAGACTTGGTATTGTTACAGTATATTTTCAGAGATCCCCTGACAATATTGACTCTGTTAGCAGCTGTAAGTAGATGCTGATAGCCTGGAATTTGGAGAAGCTGGATGTTGAGTGGAAGGTTGATGCCAAAATCCAAATCCAAATCCAATTTATTTATATAGCACATTTAAAAACAGAAAGTTTGCCCAGTACTGTACAGAAACAAAAGAGTAAAACACAAGATAAAACCACTGACACTCACATAAAAACATAATAATACACATAATAAACATATCAACTCACACCAGTCTGAACGCTATCGAAAAAAGGTGTGTTTTCAAAAGTGACTTAAAAATGGAACAAAGATGCCTGTGTAATATTTAAAGGCAGCGTATTCCAAAGTTTGGGGGCCATAATTGAAAAGGCTCGTTCTCCTCTACGTTTTAGCCCAGATTTTGGGACAACCAACAGCAACTGGTCAGCTGATCTAAGGGTCTGCGAAGGAATATAAGTCTGAAGTACCTCGGAAAGGTATGGGGGAGCAAGACCATTAAGGCATTTATAAACCAGCGTTAGGACTTTGAAATTAATTCTGTCATGAACAGGAAGCCGATGAAGAAAGGACAGGACAGGTGTTACATGTTCATGCTAGACTTGTAGTCAAGACTGCTTAAACCAAGACCAAGACAATACCAAGACAAGAGGGTATTGAGACCAAGACAAGACCAAGACAGACCAAGTCAAGACTAAGAAATAGTCGAGACGAGACCAAGATAGAGACAAAAAAGTCTTTAAACTGCAGCCAGATGCTGCTTCGTTTACGGGTGTCAGGCATATTTATGTGCTTTTGCGATGGCATAGCTGAGTCACTGTGTGAGAGCTGAGCAGCGAAAGGAAATTAAGTGAGGAGCCAGCTCTCGCTCAATGGGAGTCGACTCTTCTGATTCACTACAAACACTCTCTAAGCACGGCTCTTAGAGCTGATGCTTTTGCGCATGACACAGTATCGAACGTTACATTGTGTGTCACGGATACTGTTGACTCCAAATCTCCCGACCACTATGTCGATCTGAAACAGCAAGACCACGACAGCGAGACCAAGACAAGACCGAGGGATCCGAGACCAAGACAAGACCAAGGCCAAGGTCCGTCGAGACCAAGACAAGACCAAGACCACGTAAAAGTCTCGAGACCAAGACTGGTCTCGAGACTTTTACGAGGCGGCCAGCAGCATTTTGAATGAGCTGAAGATGTGCAAGAGACCCTTGGCTGACTCCAACATAAAGTGCATTACAGTAGTCAAGCCATGTATTACCTTCTCCATGTCATGTCTTGACAAAACTGGCTTCAGCTTTGCTCTTTGCCTCAACTGAGAAAACCTTTTTTGCCACACAGAACTAATATGTTTGTCCAATTTAAAATCTGTGTCCATAATGACTTCCAAATTTGTCACATGCTGTTTGATATAAGACCCTAGCCATCCACAATTCCTAAGCGGGTTGCATGAAATATTATTAGGTCTAAATACAATCACCTTCATTTTACTCTCATTGAAACTCAAAAAGTTCAGAGCTATCTCAGCTTTGACATCTTCAAGGTAGTTCAAAAGGATTTGGATGGAGCCTGGGCAATTTGGTTCTAAAGGCAAATAAAGTTGTCAGTCGTCTGCGTAGCAGTGAAAGGATATTTTGTGTTTTCTAAAAATAGACCTCAAAGGGAGCAGGTATAATGAAAAAAGAAAAGGGCCAAGGATTGAGCAAAATTTTCAACTTTAACACTAAACATTCTGCCACTCAAATATGAATGAAGCCAATCCAGTGCTGCACCTTTGATGCCAACTAGGTGTTCCAAACAAGAGGTAAGAATATTGTGGTCAACAGTATCAAATGCTGCAGTAAGATCTAAAAGCACAAGGATCACAAGACTTCCACAATCACTAGCTAAAAAGATATCATTAAAAACACATAAAAGTGCTGTTTCAGAGGAGTGTAGATGTTTAAAACCAGACTGAAAAGCTTCCATGATACCATTAATATCTAAAAACGTATTCAGTTGCGTAAAAACTATTTTTTCCAATAACTTTGAGAGGAATGGAAGTTTTGAAATGGGTCTAAAATTTGAGCAAACTAAAGGGTCAAGGTCAGGTGTTTTTAATAAAGGGTTTACAGTTGCATGTTTTATACCATCAGGAATCAAACTGGAAGTAATACTGCTATTTATAATAGCAAGGACTGAGGTTCCAATTGAAGGGAAAACCTCTTTAAATAGTCATGCAGGGATAACATCCACAGGAGAACCACAAGGTTTAATTTGCCTAACCATCTTGTTAAGAAGTGTAATTGAGATAGGTTCAAACTGGTATAAGGCAGCTGAACAGGAATTAAACGTGGATGGATTATATGTAGGAGGTACTATTGCTGACCTGATGGACTCAACCTTGTTTACAAAAAAAGACAGAAACTGATTACATCTGTCAGCGGAGCCTTCCAGGGTGGTAGACTGGGGCACATTTAAAATAGAAAAGCAAAAGTAATTCACTGACCACTGGCAAAAAAAAGATGGGATTTATTTCAGTTTAGTGAAATTCTCATGCAGCAATGCAGCTAAAATTGCTCTTTAGGTCATGTAAATGTTTAATATTCTATTCTATAGGATTCTTTGTACTGTTCTACGACATTGTAAAGGTATCCTACTGGTTACTGGTAAATGGGGAGGCCAGTGAAGTTCATTGTGTTGTCCATCAAATCAACTTTAGCCAACCTGTGCTTTATGACAGTGGTGCATTGTCCTGCTGAACGCAACCATTTGAAGATGGTGATAGTAATGCAGATTTTCACTACTCAGCCTGGCTGTGGCATTCAAACCATGAGAAATTGCTATTAAGAGTCCCAGTGTGTGCCAAGAAAATATTTCACACATCACACAAAGCAGATCGGGTCCAGAAATGCATACACAGATGCCAGACTGCCTTCCACAATCATGCTGGTTTGGCTAAATAACAATCTAGAAATAGCATCAAAGCATAGCCAAGTTTATTGTTTGCAGCGTTCTCTTATTTAACTATAAATAAGTGTAAAACCCCCCAAACATCGGTCCTCCACATCATCGGCCTCGTTGACAATATTAAATCTAACACACACACACACACACGCCCAGAAAAAGTGAAAAAAGCAGAGTGGAGCTCACCTGTCAGCACCATTACTACCCCTTCCCTGCTGTCCCCTCTGGGGAATGGACCAGTCCCTTGTCATAGACTGACATCTTTCCCATGGGTTCCTAATGGATCCAAAGATGCACGTGCACACACACACACACACACACACACACACACACACACACACACATACATTCTGGCTGAATCATAAAAGTACTGATCCCTAAAGTCAGTTTCCCAAGGTGCTGTCAGAATATCCCTGGACAAAGACCAGGGTATCCAGTTGAGCTGTGTGGTGAGTGTGTTGTGTGTGTGTTGGTGTGTGTGTGTGTGTGTGTGTGTGTGTGTGTGTGTGTGTGAGTGTGTGTGTGTGTGTGTGTGTGTGTGTAAATGTCGTCTAAATGTGAGACAGCACTAGTTTTGACATTTCTTGATCCCACTGACACATTCTTAGGGGCAGTGGACACTTATCTTCTTTGGAGAAAATGGAAATAAATAAAAATAAAGAAACACATTTTCCATTGTCTTTTGCCAGTGGTGTGATTGGCAGAAGTCCTCAGGGGCAGAGAGAAAAAGTCACACCTCAACAACCATTTTGGCTGTGTAAGTGTGCTGTGATGGACACATTTCCTCAAGGCATTATTGGCAGATACAGTCATAATGATGTGAGCTTATCCAAAAGAAGAAAAATGTTTGGCCACTTATGCCAACTTAATATCAGTTAATTGTAAATAGTTGTCTAGATCCAACTTTCAGTCCTGTGACACAGATGCACTTCTGCAAGTTGAAAATCATTTTGGTGCATGTGCAAATACATGTATGAATGGACTTTGAAAAAAGGAAAGAAAATAAGCAAGATTTTCTTTGCGAAAAATGACACCATTACAATAAAATAACTACTAAAATTAAAAGACCTCATAATTATAAGTTAATGGTAGTCAGAAGACACAGACAGTTCTAAAATGTCTGTCATATCTTTTTACTATCCATCATGTGATGTTTTTGTGATATTGTTGATATGTTGATGTTAAACACAAAAGAAAATCCTGTATTTAAGGCATAAATTTCTCATTAGATGACATTTAATGAAGACAGCCATTTCCATTCCGCAAATGTGTTTTAAATAATAATTTTTAACTTCAATATATTAAGCATGGCTCAGCTGTAGAACTTTAAATGACATATATGTTAAAAAAAAACTACAATATAGTATTATCATTGCTGTGGTTTGATATTTTGCATAGATCTAACAATTTCATAAGACTGATCTTTATTGAACAAGATTTCACAATTTCACACTTTATGTATTCAGTAAAATAATTACTCCTAATATCATGCAGGTGGCATTATAATCAACTCAAATCTCAAAAAGTAAGATTGAGTAAAATTCAAGTTTAAATATAATTACAGTATGGAATATAATTTCATAATTTTAAAGAAAGGAATGTAATAATCTGCATCATGTGCAACAGATGCAGATTTTGCAGTTTTATAATTAAAATATTTATATCTTATCATGAGAACATACAGATTTTATGCCTATCAAATATGACTTAAAAATACAAAACCTATTAAGTGTGTTACGATACAGTTCATCACACCATTACAAAATACCTGTCATGGTAAAGATTTTCAAACATTGCTATTATAGGCCAAAATAAAAATAAAACAAGCAAAAAATATGAATTTCATCCAGTGTTTAGAAAGAGATAATGTCTTATATTTATTAAGAATTATTAAATTTATTATTTTAAATTTATATATTTAAGTATATTCTGCAGTGTTAAACTGCAAGAAAAATATTTTAAAAAACACAATCTTAGAAAAATCTTTGTTGCATTCTTAAAATGTAATCTTAAATCTGCACATGGTGCATACTGGGCTCCATTCCCATGCAGTGAATGATTTGATTTTTAAAAAAACTTATATAAGGTGGGCATGTTTTGTTGTTTACTGGTCTAGAAGAAATGTTACTTTTAAACTCAAGTTTTAAAATGTACTCCATCAGCTGACTGACCTCCCAGGGATCACTTGTTTTTTTTATGCTACTTCTTTGCTTCCTTTGGAAACTGTGTTCATTTTTTCCCATTATTACACCTTTGTGCAGAATTTCAGCTACCTGTGGAAAACCAGTGACAGCAACTCGAAAAACCACAAATGCCCTTCTTTTCCTGTTTAAGTTGTATAAATGAGCAACTTAAACAGGAACAGTTTCTAGTAAAATTTTTAATTCAGCCTCGGGTTATAAAGATTTTTTCAGATTTATATGTGATCTAAAGGGCTGTGGTTTGACTCTATATATTTATTTTTTTCAAGATAAATTAATGTATAAAAAAGGAACAAGAAAGAAACATCAAGGAAGAACAGAACCAGAATATTTTCACGTTTGAGAAGACAACTGAATAAAAAAAGGTTTCAATCATACACACAAAAGCACAAGTCAGCACAAAGCAACCAAGGTCCCAACAGCAAACACATACACACTCCTTCTGAGTGTATCCTAATCCGTGTTTCAGGCAGGTTTTGTTTGCAGAGGATGAGGCAGTTCGCGGGCTGGCCTGTGGTTAACTGACACCCTCGTTACATTTTCCACTATTTTTCTTTCTCTTCCTTTCTAACTCTGCTCTATTGTGCTTTTCTGTGCTTTTCTGTACACGCTATAAAAAAGGGAGGGAATGCCAACAGAATGTAATTTGTCTTTTTTATATGTGTGTGTGTTTTGTCTGTTAAAATAAAACCCAATAATTTCATATTTCATGACTAGTAAATTTTGGTGTGTGCTGGTTTTAAAAACGAAAATTATCACCCAGTTATACCTAGAATCACCAAAACTACCAAGGGCTGTCTACTATCATTTTGTCACTGCTGAAACATGAGTGTGAGCTAGCTAGAAGTGATTTTTGTGTTCCAGTGCTGGGTAATATTGCCAGTGAGGGTGTTGTTTCAGAGCCAGACAGTATTACAAGAGATGTGTTTCTTAGTGATGGGCAGATGAAGCCCCATGAAGCACTGAGAGCTGGCTCCATTCTCTCCTGACTTTCTCTCCTCACTCTCATAAACCTCCAAACTCTCCAACTCCAAACCGCAACTCTCCATCAAACACCCACATTTTGAATGAAGTCTGAGGGGTTTATATCGCTGTCATACTCGCGGCAAAGTTCGAACCAGCTTCATGAACCAGTCACGTGGTACAGCCGGGCAGCGAGGCTTCGGACGTCATCATTTTCAGCTCCTCCCATAAATGAAGCAAGCCTCGATACGCGCTTCGCGGAAACGCCCCCTCCATTACTCGACACAAGCTCCGAAGCTCATACAGAATACGCTGCTTGTGACAGCTCAGAGGTTGTCTAAGAGAATATTGGGAGCAACAACACCATGAAGTCCAAAGAACACACCAGACAGGTCAGGGATAAAGTTATTGAGAAATTTAAAGCAGGCTTAGGCTACAAAAAGATTTCCCAAGCCTTGAACATCCCACGGAGCACTGTTCAAGCCATCATTCAGAAATGGAAGGAGTATGGCACAACTGTAAACCTACCAAGACAAGGCCGTCCACCTAAACTCACAGGCCGAACAAGGAGAGCGCTGATCAGAAATGCAGCCAAGAGGCCCATGGTGACTCTGGACGAGCTGCAGAGATCTACAGCTCAGGTGGGGGAATCTGTCCATAGGACAACTATTAGTCGTGCACTGCACAAAGTTGGCCTTTATGGAAGAGTGGCAAGAAGAAAGCCATTGTTAACAGAAAACCATAAGAAGTCCCGTTTGCAGTTTGCCACAAGCCATGTGGGGGACACAGCAAACATGTGGAAGAAGCTGCTCTGGTCAGATGAGACCAAAATGGAACTTTTTGGCGCTATTGTGGCGGAAAACTAACACTGCACATCACTCTGAACACACCATCCCCACTGTCAAATATGGTGGTGGCAGCATCATGCTCTGGGGGGGCTTCTCTTCAGCAGGGACACGCTCAAAAAAATGAATGAGGTGGGATTGTTCAGTGTATAAATTATTTATTTTCATTTTACTTAAAATATATGTTTTTGTTAAGTTAACATATGTTTTTCTAATCAAGTCTACGTAATTGTGTCTATTATTCAACGTACATAATACTAATGTGTTACTTGATCGCATAACATTTAAGTTAAGTCAATTAGGATCGATATACCTTGTATATCCACAAGGTGGCAGTAATGCAAAAACAGTTGTAATGAAACCGCGCAGAACAAGAAGGTTTCACGGCTTGTGCCTGCTCATGCGCAAGACTTCAAATTTAACTGAAAAAGGCTGTTTTGGCGCCAAGCTGCTGTTTCTTTGAGAGGTAAGACCACTTTTTTCTTTGACTATGTTGTGTAGTATCTATATGTCCAGCATGGTTATATTTTGCGTTTGTCTTACAAGACATGTTATATCGTTTGCGTGCGCTTGTTTTACATTAGTTTTACTGGGTCCTGGACATGCTTATTTTGTGGACTGTGTAAGAAACATTTTTATTGTTTTTTGTTTTATTAAGGGATTAGCTACAGGGGTTCATGGGGTTATTCTTTTCAAGGGGTTATTTTTTCATTTGCTTTCTTGGGATTCCTTTTCTGTAACCGAGAGTCGGAAATATCGAATAGGATAGCAAGGATAGCATAAAGTGACATTTAAAATCCAAAAAGTCAAGGGCGAAAGCCACTGTGACACCATTGTTCTGCTCTATCAGTAATCTGTATTATGTAAAAATGGTCTGTAAATACAGCATGTTTCCTAGCGGAGTTATACATATCAATGTAGTTATAAATTACAGTTTGTGAAAGTACACACTTAATTTTTTAAATAAAATTATTCAAGACATATGAGTGGACAGACAATGGAGGTCGACAGACCTGGTGATAATTGCTTCTATAGAAAGTTAGCACATGGCAGTGTCAATCTCTTGCTTTTCTTCTGAGTAGTATTTTATTTAGTTGTAATTCAAACAATAATTTGCTTCTTGAAATTAAGTAATGAATTTCTTGTTTTACTTTATAAATCTCAGATCCTGCCTTTACCTGCTCCCTCCTATACTGATGTGGTGTATGTGGTACTGCTGAGCTTGTATGTGGTATGTGAACTGTTATACTTTTAAAAACAAAACTGTTTTATAAGTTAAGTTTTCTTTTGTGACCCATCCCATGCCCCTGTTATTTCTTCTCCACATCTGAACCATGGTAAAGGTTGCAGTTCAAGGGCCTGAGGCATGAAATTCTTTTCAGATCAGCTGTGATCAATATTTTTTGGAACTTGATAAATAACAATAAAAGCTGTAATGGCTCCATTAGCATTTTGTGTAAATGTTTGTGTTAAAATTATAGCTTTAATGAGGTCTTTCTACATTAGTTTTAGTTATAAAGTATGTATATGTGTACATATAGTATGTATATTTACAGTACAGTATGTTGTGTTTGTTGACATGTTTTCAGGTGGAAGCAGAATTTGTGAGGATTACTACTGCTGCACATGTTCCAAGGCTTTTTACACAACTTGACCAATACACTGACCAGCTCATAAAAGTCTTCAAGAAAAAAGGAGGCGTTGCAGGGAAGAAAATTAGACAAACTTTGGCCCCAGCCACACAGGTGCGTTATTCTGTTGGTAGCAAAATATTATGGCTAATAAGATCATTTTCAAATTTAAACAGCTAGTGTATGGTAGCTGCACAGTGCACTTACATTTATATTAAGCAAGACAAAGTTTGGTACTCAAAACGTTGGAAAATTTAAATTACCTAAACATATGTAAAATCTGATCCCTTGATTTAGGTTAAACCAGAAGTGAATGTTTTTATGTTATGTTTTGAATGCAAAAAAGATGATGTATTAGTTTGTCTTTACCTCCATTATGGACATATATAATGTGGTGGAAACCCTGCCCAACAGGTTAACTATTCATGTCCATGTGATGATTAGTTGGTCTTGTGTACATGTCTATCTGTGCAGTGGATATGTCATTCATTTTGCGTATAATGTGAGTTTCTGTCATCCTAAAGTATATCTGTTTTCTCTTCCTGTATCTCTGCCACTCTCTACAGAAGGAAACATTGAAAAGGGGAGGGAGTGTGTCCTCAGGGCACTACCTTTTTACCTGAATGAAGACCCAAGCATCCTCTTCAAAGAATAATTGGTTGGTAATATATTGTGTTTACTTCATTAAACTGGACGCCGTTTTTCTATGTTTTTGTGTCTAAGCTACAGCTAAAGCTGTTCAGAGGGAGCTGGAACAAATTACCCTTGCTATCTTCTACCATCGAAAGAGCTGATGCCAGCACTCCTCCAGCCGATGTGGGTATAACCATCTCGGGTGTGTCTGCATGACCTGGAAGACCTGGCCTCTGCATGTGCACTCTTAATGGGTGGGATATATGCACTGAATCTCAGTTAACCTCAAGACTGAAAGCTTTCTTTGAAGTACTTCAGAAGCTCTTCCTTCATCTGTATGTCAGCAGACTCTTGACCAAGGTACAGTTGCTCAAGAATACACTGAATGAATAAGCCAACCTTTAATTTGGATGATGAATGTTCTGTCAGATGGACAGAAGTTTTTCGGAGGCTGAATGGGAATAAAATGGTAATTTGTAAATGACAGATAACGGGAAAATTACATTTAAGAGAAATTTATAACATTTTGAAAAGTTTGTAAACTACTACAATTTGAGAGATTTTACTGTTGTGTGGGTGGGCTAGTAGATGAAATAAAAGATATGACGATTTAAAGGTTGTTATATTAGAGATAGATATGTTACGAGGTGGAAATATGCATAGTCAGGCGTTCTCACTCCTCGAGGCGTAACATGTCTACGTTTTGTCACGTCCCGCGGCGTTCCTGAGGAACGCGAAAGGAGACCTTCGGCGTTCTTATGGTACGCGGCGGGTTATGGCTGGAATCCAGTGCAATGACGCTCCCGCGGTAGTAGACGTTCCAGCCCTGTATTCCAGCCCTAAACCTAACCTTATCCCTAGCCCTGACCATAACCTTATTCCTGACCTTAACCAGGACTTTAATGATGTTAAATAGCGTGTTTCTAAGCGATTTGAAGAAAAAGAGCGAACATGTGTAGGTTCAGTCCAGACGGTTCTCATATTTCCTCTTTTTCCGAGGTCGTCATTTAGGAACGTGGTGGGTAGCCGAAAACGTAATATGTTGACGATTTGTCACCTAGCGTAAAATGTTACGCTTTGGGAGTGAGAACGGGTTTGATATTAGTTTGGTTACTTGTGTCATTGTAAAGGTAATTGCAATACATACTAAGAATAAGGGTAAGTTAGGAATGCAGGATGAATGTATATTTTGGGACTTTTAAAGACGAACAATTGTTTCCATGTTAAAATGTTTACACTGAAGTTTTTTGCCCAAACACTGGTAAAATAAATGTTGACAGTGGCAAGTGTTAAATGGTTACTGCTGTGCTGTTGCAAAAAAACTGAACGCTGACAAGCTGTTTTATTGTTAGACCATAATGTTGGCATGTTTTATTAAAGTTTTATTTGGGATGGTGATTAATTTTCTTTGGATTGCTAATATCAGTGGACTATTTATTATTATTTATTATTATTATTAGTTGTTTTACATAAATTTTTTTAATTGTGGCTGTTGAGGTGGACACTTCACTTTGCATTGTTAAAGGAAAGCACTTCATTGGCGTTGTGTTACTGGACTGACCCTAAGCAATCATTGCAAATAGCAACTTTGCTATCCATTTTAGACACTAAAAGAAAAAACACTCCACAGACCTTACTAGCATCACATGTGCATAACTCAAGTGTCATCTTATCAAATGTTATGTGGTCTTCAATGGTTTTTTTTTTCTTCTATTTCTGGAGATACAGACATTTAATTTAAAGTCTTGATGTTGCATCTGTCTACATACTGTTAATTACTAACCCTAATGAGCTGTCTGTGTTTTGATTTCGGACCGGTTTTACACAAATGCTCACTGAATGTGTTGGCAATAAAATAAATTTATAAAAAATAAGTTGGATGTACTTAATTCATTTGTGTGGAACCTGTTGACAAAATAGATTTATGTAAAGCACAAGGTGGCTGAAAATATAATATTTGAATTAATCTAACTTAAATTTAACATTTTACTGCCACAAATAAGAAATGTGTTGAAGTAACTAATCTAAACTATCTAACCTGAAATATATCATCTATGTTCATACAACATAACTTGATTTAGTTAGTCTTAAATATGTCTTGTTAATCTTAAGTATTTTTAAATTAGATGAACTAAAGATTTTTGCTTTAAACTAACATAATTCAATTTCGTGGAACCTGTTGACAAAATAATTTTAATTAAAGTCAACATTTATTGCTGGTCAGAGTTGATGGGAGATGGATGGAGGCCAAATACAGGGCAATCTTGGAAGAAAACCTCTTGGAGTCTGCAAAAGACTTGAGACTGGGGCGGAGGTTCACCTTCCAGCAGGACAACGACCCTAAACATAAAGCCAGGGCAACAATGGAATGGTTTAAAACAAAACATATCCATGTGTTAGAATGGCCCAGTCAAAGTCCAGATCTAAATCCAATCGAGAATCTGTGGCAAGATCTGAAAACTGCTGTTCACAAACGCTGTCCATCTAATCTGACTGAGCTGGAGCTGTTTTGCAAAGAAGAATGGGCAAAGATTTCAGTCTCGTAGATGTGCAAAGCTGGTAGAGACAGACCCTAAAAGACTGGCAGCTGGAACTGCAGCAAAAGGTGGTTCTACAAAGTATTGACTCAGGGGCTGAATAATTACGCACACCCCACTTTGCAGTTATTTATTTGTAAAAAATGTTTGGAATCATGTATGATTTTCGTTCCACTTCTCACGTGTGCACCACTTTGTGTTGGTCTTTCACGTGGAATTCCAATAAAATGATTCATGTTTGTGGCTGTAATGTGACAAAATGTGGAAAAGTTCAAGGGGGCTCGAATACTTTTGCAAGCCACTG
>NW_024583671.1:23658-49110 GCF_018398535.1 Haplochromis burtoni
TATAGACTGCCACTATTTTTCCTCCTCTGGCACACAAACCGAAAAGTAAAAATGGAACCAATAAGTGGAATCGACAGGCAAGCAGACAAACATTTCCAAGGAATTAAACTACTGCAAGAACTAGTTCTTGATTCCCATCCCTACTCCCTCCCTGGGTGGAGAATAAAATGATGCTGAATTAAATTTAATAGATTGCACCTATTTCCCATTTCCTTCAATCAATCAATCAACCTGTGAGGTGGGATGGATTATCTCAGCAAAAGAGAAGTTCTCACTAACACAGATTTAGACAGATTTGTGAACAATATTTGATAGTAATGGGTCCTTTGTGTATGTAGAAAATAGGAGCAAAAACAAAAGCGTTGCGTTTTATTTTTGTTCAGTGTATAAAGAATCGAGGGGTGTTGCAACACTTTTGCAATCAACTGTATTAGTTACAGTTTACAGTGATGTCAAGATGCTGTCTGTGCTGTCAGTTGACTGTGTGAAAAGTTAAAATGAACTGATTTTAGGGCAAAGGGGTAAAGTGACAAAGGGGGCAGTTGAGGGAGACTTGGAAAAGGGTGTACAGAGTGGGGGAAAACAGTGCCAAAGTTTCAAACATTTGGTGATGACTGAATATGGAACAATTACAGCAGATATTTGGGTTGAGTGGTGGAGGGGTGATCTTATTAAGGCTTTCAGGAGAAGCGTGTCATTTCATCGACAGTGACAGTGACACCAAATGTCATTTTAATTGACACTGTGCCATAGGAGAGAAGGGAAGGACAGAGAGAGAGAGAGAGAAAGGGAGACAGAGCGAGAGTCCTTCTTCCCCCAGGGCGATCTTAATTGGTAAAGTTAGGAATATAAGCTATGAAATATTAAATGTATAAAGTAGAATATTCACTGTATTCTGAAAGCACTTTAACTCAACAGGAGCCTTTGCACAGCAGAGCACCTAATAGGAAAAGTTGGTAAATATTTCTTTTTCAGTCACATCTCAGCTGTAAAAAGTGCCACTTCTCTGCATTAAATAATCATAAAGCATAAATGCTGTGCTTGCTTTTATGCACGTGCAGTGGGGAGCTCCTTAGAGAAATAAAAATGAAGCCAAGTTATGAAATTGTATGGTACCGCCTCTGAAGGGAAATAAGTGTTAATTTTTTGAAATTAGTATACCTATACCTTATTTGGAAGTCTTACTTGTGTCTTATTTCAATCCATCTGTTCATGCATGCACAACGTGCACACCACAAAGCAAGATGCACATGCACATTCACAGCAATACTAACATGTAGTTTGCACGGCTCTTCACTCATAGTGAAAGGCCACTGTGAGTGAAGTCACAAGGTTCACAAAGGTAAACTTCAGGGCGACCAACACAAACATCTGCAAAAACAAAACGTGGGCATTTACAAACAGCTGGTTAATGTTTAAAGCTGTCAAGAGCTCAGAGCCAGCCAAAATCGAATAGAGGAGATGAGAGAAATATTGGAGAATGGTTAAGTTTTAAACGTCTCTGGCTGCTCCATTAGGGATTTGGCACAATAGATTATCTGCCTTAACCTCACTCTATTCCTAACATCCTCTTCATAATACTGACTCTGAGGAGGAAAATCTTTGCCTCTCTACTTTTAAGTAACATCCTTATATTATAAAATGTGCATTGTTTTTGGGTGTTTTGTTTCTGTTCTTTAAAAAAATGTGAATACATTAACACAGTGACTTTCTACCAGTTCACTGGAAAGTTACACAATAGTGATGATACGCATAATAAAATAAAATTTAAAGGGAAACACGAAGGGAAAAATATATAAAGGGAAAACACAAAGAAAACAGTGTCTGAAAGGAGTCACTTTCAGTACAACACGCAAGACATATTACAGCTTACAGACAGGACCATTAACCATTATCCTTTTTGATATCCAGTTTGTAGCCTGATAAGAGTAGCTTCCTGCTTTGTGTCTAGCAAAAAATAAGCTCAGGTAATTGGGATATCAGAGTATGTACTATAAGTGCTGCTTTTTGTTGCCATTTTCTTGTGCTATTGAATACTAAAAACAAACTGGATTGCCTCAGGGACATCTGTGTAAAGCGTGGACCTGGGGTCTTCCCTGGTGTGATAGACTCCAGCCTCTATGGATCTTGTGCTCAGAGCTTGTTCCTTGTTCCATGATTAGTGCCTCTGTTCCGTTTTTCAGTCCAGGTTTGTCCAGCCTCTGGAAGGATTTCTGGATGTCAGTCACTTCTTCTAACTGACAGTGATACATACAGTGCAGGGGCCTGTCCTTACATAATGATCATTCTGCTTGCTCCACTTTTTTGGGGGTTTCTGCTGCCAGAGGTATTCACTATGCATGTGGTAAGTTGTAGCCATCTTCCAGTTGTAGTGATAGATGTTTGCTGTTTCATCCTGGACAGCAGTTCTGACACTCACTAGTCCTTTATCAGAATCAGAAAGACTTTATTTATCCCAAAGGAGCAATTAAGATACAACAGAGCAGCATGATGTTGAAGATAAGGACAGGCAATGAGATAATAAATACACAGAATATACAGAAGAATACAAATATACTGACTGGATGGCGAAAAACAACGAAAAGAGCATTAAAGTTAGAAAAAGAACGCAAAACTGCTCAGCTGACTGACCGGTCGACCGCACTAGCAGCGCCTAGTCCTCTGTCTTCTTTCATCTGCTTAGTGTGTGGTCTCATGGTAATGGATTTGGGGTAAAACCCTCCAAGTAACTTCCTTGTCTTGATCTCAGTGGCTTCCATCTCCTCCTTTGGCCAGCTTAGTATCCCAGCAGGGTACCTGATCACAGGCTGGGGGTAGGTGTTGCCTGGATCTTGTTCTTCCCATTTAGCTGACTCCTCAGGACTTGCCTTACTTTCTTCAGGTATTTAGTGGTTGGGCCTTCGTAGCAGCCTCTTCATACTTTTCCATTTGCTCGTTGAAATCCGAGGTACTTGTAGCTGTTCTCGATGTCTGCAATTTTGCCTTCTGGTATTCTCTCAGGTATCCCTGGACCCACTGAGGCCAATTACCGAGATGATGTGAAGTAGCCTCTAAATGGTCTACTAGAAGATGTGAATGCAGCATTATGGACAATCCGTAACTTGACCACCACTGGAAAAGATCCTGTGGGACTTGCATATACAGAGAAGCTAATTGGTGATGGCTAACCAACCGGGCATGGTAGTGATGGACAAGTACAGGAAGACAGCAATAATGATAGATGTAGCTATACCGAATGATAGCAATATCAGAAAAAAGGAAGATGAGAAGCTGGAGAAATGCCAAGGGCTGAGAAAGCTGCTCAAGAAGATGTGGTGAAGGCAACAGTGGTCCCATCGGCATTCAGGGCACTTGGAGCAGCGACCTCCCCAAGCTGGGCGAGTGGCTCCAGCAGATCCCAGGAACAACGTTTGAGATCTCGGTCCAGAACAACACAGTCCTAGGAACACCAAAAAGACTGCACAAGACCCTTAAGCAGACTGAGAGACAGCTTCTTCCATCAGGCCATCAGACTGCTGAACACGTCATAGACACCTCAGCTTCACTACTGGAACTTTAACATTATGCACTCCATAACTGTATATTAATGCCACTGTTTTGCACATATTCAACTCTGTATATTTTATATATTTTATTTTATTATTATTTATTTTTTTTTTTTACTATTTAATTTGTAAAATGTGTATACACACACACACACACACACACACACACACACACACACACACACAGGAAAATAGTTTAGTATACACATCCAGAAATGCATACACTATTATATATTGTATATCCGTAGCCCTCACCTCAGTAGTGATGAAGTGCTTTGAACGCCTGGTCAGAGACTTCATCATTTCTTCACTACCAGACACACTGGACCCACTACAGTTTGCTTACCGTCCAAATCGTTCCACAGACGATGCCATCTCTCATCTCCTCCACACATCACTCACTCACTTGGACACTAGAAGGGGGAATTATGTTAAAATGCTCTTCATAGACTACAGCTCTGCATTTAACACCATAATTCCCTCCACACTCACCACCAAGCTGGAGCATCTGGGACTCAGCTCATCTATGTGTCAGTGGATCTCCAACTTCCTAACTGGCAGACCACAGGCAGTAAGGATGGGCGGACATGTCTCAGCCTCCACCACTCTCAGCACTGGAGCCCCCCAGGGGTGTGTTCTGAGCCCCCTGCTGTACTCTTTGTACACATATGACTGTGTGGCCACTACCAGCTCCACCACCATCATCAAGTTTGCTGACGACACCGTCGTGGTGGGCCTGATCTCTGATAACAACGAGACGGCCTACCTGAAGGAGATTAGGAATCTGGAGAACTGGTGCCAGAGGAACAACCTCCTTCTAAACGTCAGTAAGACAAAGGAGCTGATAGTGGACTTCAGCACTAAGCAGGAGAGGAACTACCAGACCCCTGTCATCAACGAGTGCCCAGTGGAGAGAGTGGACAGCTTCAAATACCTCGGAGTTCACATCACGCAGGACCTGTCATGGTCCTGTCACATCAACACCGTGGTGAAAAAGGCCCGACAGCGTCTCTACCACCTCAGACGCTTGAGAGACTTCCAACTGCCCTCCAAGGTGCTCAGGAACTTTTACTCGTGCACCATAGAGAGCATCCTGGCGGGAAACATCTTAACCTGGTTCGGGAACAGCACCATGCAGGACAGACGAGCTCTACAGAGGGTTGTGCGGTCAGCTGAGCGCACCATCCGCTCCGAGCTCCCTGACCTGCACTCAATCTACAGCAGGCGGTGCTGGACCAAGGCCAGGAAGATGGTGAAGGACCTCAGCCATCCCAACAACAGACTGTTCTCTCTGCTGAGGTCAGGAAAGCGATTCCGCTCCCTGAAGACCAACACAGAGAGACTGAGGAGGAGCTTCTTCCCGCAGGCGATACGGTCTCTCAATCACACCACCACACAGTACTGACCCACACATATAGTTCTTACACACACACTGGACATTCTGGACATTGTTATCACTTAAATCACTTTAAGCATATTTGCACTGCACAAGACATAATGTGGATTGCACAACACTGGTCACTATATTCTTCATTTCCAGTTAATACTTGTACAGCTGCTGTTATTGTGTATATATTTATTATATTAGATTTCTTCATACATTCTTATATAGTTCTATATTGTGTATTTTGTTGTACAGTTATTTTATTTTCAACTTTAATTTATATATTTTATCTTATTCTTCCCAGTTAAATTTACCCTTCATTCTAATTTGTGTTGTACAGTTATTTCATTTTTAACCTTAATTTATATTTTATTCCTTCCTAGTTAAATTACCCTTTTTAATTTTTCATATTTATTTCCTATCTTATTCATAGCCTTTCCTTTTTTGTTTTCTTTAGGTCACGAGCAGTTGTCCAAGCATTTCACTACATATCGTACTGTGTATGACTGTGTACGTGACAAATAAAATTTGAATTTGAATTTGTACATATATTTATTAGTTTCAGGTTGGCCATTCTTGTATTTTGCTCGTTTGTGTTGTTGTGTTTGCACATCTCTGTTGCTTGTGGGGCTCGCACACAAGAATTTCACTCGTATGTGCTGTGCCAGTGTGCCTGCACATGTGATGTGACAATAAAAGTGATTTGATTTTAAGGTCCCAGGCCTCTGGTGGAGGCTCTGATCTTGAAGGATAAAGACTGGCCACAATGCAAGAGGGTATTTGTTTTCTTATTTATACAGCTATTACTATTTTTATGATTATTATTAATATTTAAAAATTTGCATTTGTGGCATGCAGGATGGTCTTTGTTCACCGTCACGACAGGAGCAGAAAAAGTCACCGATTGCCAGCCTCGATGCTCCACGAATATATGCTTTATGCAGAACATTTAGAATAAGTCTGTCATGTAGACTTCTGATAGTGCTTAATGAACAGTTGGACAAAACTGTATTTTTGTAATTAGTACTACAGTGGTTTGTATACCACAGTGAAATAAATGTAGTTAAATATTTGTATATTTTATACTCTTTCACATATTTTAAACTTTTGAACAATGGAATTCTAATGGACATTACATTTTATTACATTATATTGATGAAAGAGAATATTTTAAAAAATGACAATTTCAAGTTTCCTTTCAGTTTCCTTTCATCATGCTTATAGTAATTGCATGATAAGTGTTGTGTAAGGCTTTCAAAAAAACATGAGAGAGCCTAAAAAGACGTGAAGGAAGGTGAACCGATGTTCTGGCAAGGGACAAACGCGAACTGACACAATAAATACACATACAGGTGATTAGGAGAGTGGGAGGACACAGCTGGAACCAATTAGACACAACGAGACAGGAATACAGGAAGACAGGAAGCACAATAAACACATAAACAGAGACCCAGACTCAAAACACAAACTTGATGCTGTAAGCAAACAACAACAGGGCCCAGTAATGACAGACAGAGATGGAGAGTGAAGGAAACCAAACACTAAAACAAAGAAAAGACGAGGACAAAC
The DNA here is from genome assembly GCF_018398535.1 of Haplochromis burtoni. Lineage (NCBI taxonomy): Eukaryota > Metazoa > Chordata > Actinopteri > Cichliformes > Cichlidae > Haplochromis > Haplochromis burtoni. The sequence continues at coordinate 30,157 of NW_024583671.1, forward strand.
ACCAGTGCGGTACGCTAAAGGAAACTAAACTAGTCACCCTACAGTACCCTAGAGATATATAATATAACAGAAAACTCACGAGCACAGGGAAACTAAAGTTTGAAGTAAACCAATAGAGTATAGGAAACATAAATTACTCCTCAAGATCAAAACAATAATGCTTAACAACGTTCAAAAAACACAAAACACTGGGCCATGACATGTGCATCATGTGTCATTGCACTTGCTACTTATTATTAATATTAAATGTTTTTAATGGACATTTTGACATTTTAACACTGTGGCAGAGGTGTTGTCTCTGGCCTGCTGCAGAGGAGGGGTGACACAGTGAGTTCGCGGTGTGCAGAGCACCAAAACAACAGAATTTGCTGCCATAGACAATCAACCTGACAACACTGTGTGTGCATGGGCTCCTTGCTACAAACACATTTCTGTTTATTCACATATAAACACATTTATGTGTTTTTTGACTTTTACTTAGTGCGTCATCATTTCATTCATTCGCAATGTAAATCTCTAATAAAGTGAACAGTACAGCAGTTTTTCTCTAATTGTTTTATAGAGTTGTGGGTCCAAATGAAAAAGGGAAAAACCATTCTGAACAGGTGGAGAGCAGTGTGTAACCTAACCAAGCACAGCACCCAAACAGCCCTAGCCAGGGGGGGAAAAATTAAGACAAAAAACCAAAAAAACCCCGAAGGTATAAAAACAATATCTAAAAAAAAAAAATCAGCCGTGTGTAAATAATAAGCTGTCGTTCCCAAACGAACAAAGTCCATTAAAAAAACACTAAAATTCTGATAAATACACACCTGTGTAGGCTTGGACTGGTAACTGCAAGGTGTGAGTTTTATTCCCCAACTTAGGTTATGAGTTTTTTAAGTTAACATGTACCAATTGTCATCAGTTACTATGAATTTATCTAACAAATATAAACATACAGTGGGGCAAAAAAGTATTTAGTCAGCCACCGATTGTGCAAGTTCCCCCACTTAAAATGATGACAGAGGTCAGTAATTTGCACCAGAGGTACACTTCAACTGTGAGAGACAGAATGTGAAAAAAAAATCCATGAATCCACATGGTAGGATTTGTAAAGAATTTATTCGTAAACCAGGGTGGAAAATAAGTATTTGGTCACCTCAAACAAGGAAAATCTCTGGCTCTCACAGACCTGTAACGTCTTCTGTAAGAAGCTTTTCTGTCCCCCACTCGTTACCTGTATGAATGGCACCTGTTTGAACTCATCATCTGTATAAAAGACACCTGTCCACATCCTCAAACAGTCAGACTCCAAACTCCGCCATGGCCAAGACCAAAGAGCTTTCGAAGGACACCAGGAAAAGTATTGTAGACCTGCACCAGACTGGGAAGAGTGAATCTACAATAGGCAAGCAGCTTGGTGTGAAAAAATCAACTGTGGGAGCAATCATCAGAAAATGGAAGACATACAAGACCACTGATAATCTCCCTCGATCTGGGGCTCCACGCAAGATCTCATCCCGTGGGGTCAAAATGATCATGAGAACGGTGAGTGAGCAAAGATCCCAGAACCACACGGGGGGACCTGGTGAATGACCTGCAGAGAGCTGGGACCAAAGTAACAAAGGTCACCATCAGTAACACACTACAACGGCAGGGAATCAAATCCCGCAGTGCCAGACGTGTTCCGCTGCTGAAGCCAGTGCATGTCCAGGCCCGTCTGAAGTTTGCCAGAGAGCACATGGATGATACAGCAGAGGATTGGGAGAATGTCATGTGGTCAGATGAAACCAAAGTAGAACTTTTTGGTATAAACTCAACTCGTCGTGTTTGGAGGAAGAAGAATACTGAGTTGCATCCCAAGAACACCATACCTACTGTGAAGCATGGGGGTGGAAACATCATGCTATGGGGCTGTTTTTCTGCCAAGGGGACAGGACGACTGATCCGTGTTAAGGACAGAATGAATGGGGCCATGTATCGTGAGATTTTGAGCCAAAGCCTCCTTCCATCAGTGAGAACTTTGAAGATGAAACGAGGCTGGGTCTTCCAACATGACAATGATCCAAAACACACCGCCCGGGCAACAAAGGAGTGGCTCCGTAAGAAGCATTTGAAAGTCCTGGAGTGGCCTAGCCAGTCTCCAGACCTCAACCCCATAGAAAATCTGTGGCGGGAGTTGAAAGTCCGTGTTGCTCGGCGACAGCCCCAAAACATCACTGCTCTCGAGAAGATCTGCATGGAGGAATGGGCCAAAATACCAGCTACTGTGTGTGCAAACCTGGTAAAGACCTATAGTAAACGTTTGACCTCTGTTATTGCCAACAAAGGTTATGTTACAAAGTATTGAGTTGTATTTTTCTTATTGACCAAATACTTATTTTCCACCCTGATTTACGAATGAATTCTTTACAAATCCTACCATGTGGATTCATGGGTTTTTTTTTTTCACATTCTGTCTCTCACAGTTGAAGTGTACCTCTGGTGCAAATTACTGACCTCTGTCATCATTTTAAGTGGGGGAACTTGCACAATCGGTGGCTGACTAAATACTTTTTTGCCCCACTGTATTTGTCTTTTAGACTTTTAGACAAACTTTTAGCATTAAGCCTTGTGATGTGTTTTTGAAAAAGTGGTGGGATATTTTTAACTTTGTGTTTGGTTGTTTCGCAACTGATAGTAAAAGCAAAGCAAATCTGGTGTAGCAAAACGAAAATGAAAATACAACAGAGGATAACAATGGACTGAATCTCAAACCCTTAAAACACAATTTGCTTTCTTTTTATGCCTAATATCAAATATACTTCCTGAATCTATATTTATAGCCATAAATGACAGAAATTGCCATTGCTTTAAAGCGGTTTGAGTGCTCAGAAGAGTAGAAAAGCGCTATATAAGAACCAGTCCATTTACCATCCATTACTTTAACATAGTGCAGTCTTAAATTTGTCATACATCCAGTGGATACACTTGTATAAAAATGCTGAAAACTGAATTTCATAATGTCACTGACATTCAATACCATCAAATGAGGAACGACTGATTCACAATAGCAGAGAAAATAACACTTATAGAACCTAATTTTCAATCAATTAAGTGTTACTGGGTAGCCCTGAACCTACTAAGTCACTGGTGATTGATTCACATACAAATTAATTGAATTTACATGTGCTAATAACAAAGCACACTTCTGCCACTGCTAAAAAAAAGTAAAGGTCCACTGAAGTGAATGGAGTTGATGCAACTCTTCTAGTCAATGGTTCCGCTTATAGTGACACTTCTGGAGTCAATCAGCATTAAGAATAAAGCAGACAAGAGAACAGGTCAATAAGAATGAAAAAAGGACAATAAGATGATGGATGTGCTGGCACACTGAAGGTACGTAGCACCTACACCCCCTCTGTGTTAAATATGGCCCAAGGAATCAGTGGCACTTGCCAACAACAGATTATAAGCCAACACAGTCAATGCAGCCTTCCATTTGTGGAAGAGGGGAGCAGTCTGGCTTTGTGACACTGTTGATCTTTGTAAAGTGTGTACAAAAGCAATCAGACCCATAACACTTAGTGGCCACTAAGCAGTGTGAACTTTTTGTACTAGAACTACATTCTGCAATACCATGCAGCAATATATAGTTACTTGTTTCTGCATGTGTAACAAACAATCCTTTGCTCTTCCTATGCACTGTGTACAGATTTTTTTTTCTAACTTGCAGGCCCAGTGATGTTTGAAGGAGAAAGCACTGACATAATCTAGTGCATTCTGTGGTTTTTCATTCCAAAGCCATTTTCCCCTCAATAGTTCAAAAGGCCCAGTTTAAGAGTGAACATGAGTGCAGCTGGATTAAAGTCACCACCTCTCATGCCGCAAACAGAAGATGAACACCCTCAACCCAGTCTGCATCAAACTTAAGGTAGTGTCCTCAGATCATGCTTTTGACAGTTTGATAAAACCTCTTTGAGTACAACTTGGCTTTTGGGGTGGAATACACTGGAATAACAGTGAAATGTGTCAAGCTGTTTAATCACTTGCACATAACTGGGCTATGACGTCTGGATATGTTCTCGCAGACCAAAGACTGAGGACCTTTTCATCACAGATTTTACCACCACAGGAAGAGTAAGATTTCCCATAGGAATTGCCTCAGGAAACCTAGTTAACGTACACATCACAATTAATAAAAAATTGTGACGAGCTTTTCTGCGGGGCTTTATTGGACCAACACAATGCAATAAAGCATGATCAGATGGCACACCGACAGCCGGAATGGGATATATTGGATAAGATCGAATTGTCTGATTTGGTTTACCTGATTTTTCGTAAAAATTACATTACAATACAGTATCACTTTACATTGTTCTTTTAACCAGATCAGTAACATTGGTGAGGAATGTGGTGAAAAAGAATGTGGCTTACTCAGATATACACACACCTTCTGTGCAACTTCTTCCTCAGGCACAAGATCAAACAGAAGGGAGTGAGGGAGGTAGGGAAGCAAAAAAAAGAAAAAAAGAATCACAACTCTTCTCAGATCTGAGATACTCTCATAACAAATGCACATCATTAACACTTTTGTTCTACCCATCAAGCACTTTGATGGATGGAGGACCAAAATAATTGCATCCTTTAACTGTCATGTTCGGCTGTGTGGCAGGCAGGAGAGGACCCAAAACGCAAACTCACGGAGACGAAATTAAACTCAAAAAGCTGCTTTATTGCAGAATGGCATGGAAACTAAACTGGAACATGGATGACTAACACACAGGGAAACACAGCCATGAGGGAGACTACGACACTGACAAAGAGAAACACAGGGCTTAAATACACAGAGGGATAACGAGGGAATGAGACACAGAAGGAGGGCACAGCTGGGAGAAATCAGGACTGGACGAGACAGAGACGCAAAACTAGAAACACTCACATGAGGCATGGACCTTCAAAGTAAAACAGGAAGTATCACACAGAGACGCGAACTAGACAGTGGAGACAGCAACTAAGAAACAGAGACAAACCATAAGGCAGAGGTCTAAGAACCAAAATACACAGAGGGAAATACTCAGCTTTGAACACAAGAGACTAGACTAGAGGGAGTAACAAAAGACCAACCATGAGAACATAATGCACAATGCAGGGTGACAGAAAACAAGAAACTCAAACATGCAAAGACACACAATAAACAGAACAGAGGGGGCACAGAGAGACATGAAGGGCAGGGGAGACTTAACATGGGTTGGAAACACAAGGGGGAACTAATAAGCAAATGAACATAGGAGGCCTAATGAGCTTAACAAACTATACACATTAAGATTAACTAAAACTCAAAACACTGGGTCCTAAGACCCAGGATCGTGACATTAACTCTATAAAGATAAACTTCAATAATAAAATAAAGTCCACACATCTAGCAGCAAACCCAATGTTTTAGCCACACAATCAAACAGGACAAAATATTTATCCTTATCCTTGTCACACAATGGTGATATTAGATAAATGGATAAACCCAGTGACTGTAGTATAATCCCCCAAATTCCAAAATTTATATTGCTGGTGTTGGTCTGCATAGTGTTCTGTAAAGAAGACTCAGCATTTATCCATTGAGAGCCCATAGTGCTTGCAGTTGTGTTCGGTTTCCAACTTTGACTGACTGGGGTCTTTCTGACAGGAAGTCCAACAGCCAGTTAGAAAAGGAAGATCGCAGTCCTCTTATGACAGAGTAATGGCTAACCAATCAGACATTGTAGGGGTGGACAAGCAGAAGAAGTCTGCTGTAGTGATAGATGTAGCTATGCTGAATGATAGCAATATCAGTAAATTGGAACACAAGAGACCTGAGAAGTACCAAGGGCTGCGAGACGACTCAAGACATCACCCTCCACATCAAAAAGATGTGGAGGGTGTTGAGGTTAAGGATCGAGGTTAAGGATCAAAAAGCTCTTCAGAGGGTTATCCGTACGGCAGAACGCTGCTGCAGGACTGCTCTCCCCTCCTTCAGGACATCTACACCAGGAGATGCTGGACTAGAGCAGCTCAGATATTAAAGAACCCGTCATATCCCGGCAACAATCTGTTGGAACTTCTGCAATAAGGCAGAATCAGATTTTCTTTTTTATTTAGTATTAATACATTTAATGTACACAATTCACTTACTTGCTGCATATAATGCTGCATATAATGCTACTTACTGCATATAATGTTCTCTTTCATTTTGCACAGTCGAGGAGCATGTCAGGATACATTTCACTGTGTGTTGTACTCATATAACTATGCATGTGACAAATAAAGAATCTTGAATCTTGAAGGAGAGGAAAAAAGAGGGTGAGAGAGCATGTCCTGGAGGTGCTCCAGGGTTTCCTCCTAGTGGGACATGCCCGGAGCACCTCACTCAGGAGGCATCTTTATCAGATGCCTCCTGAGTGAGATATCAAAAAGCCTCAACTGTGTCCTTTCGATGTGGAGGAGCAGCGGCTCTACTCTGAGTCCCTCCTGGATGGCTGAACTTCTCACCCTATCCTATCTCTAAGGAAGAGCACTCTTTGGAAAAAGCTTATTTCCGTTTCTTGTATCTGTCTCCCACTCCCTTCTCCCATCACTTGTGAATAAGATCCTGAGATATTTAAACTCCTCCACTTGGAGCAGGAACTCGTCTCTGACCCGGAGTGGGCAGTCCACCCTTTTCTGGCTGAGGACCATAGCCTCAGATTTGGAGATGCAGGCCATCACCCAATGAAGCCAACAGAACCACATCGTCTGCGAAAAGCAAAGATAAGATTCTGAGACCACCCAGGTGACAGTCTTCTGCCACTTGGCTACACCTAGACATTCAGTTCATAAAAATTATGAACAGAATTGGTGACAAAGGGCACTCCTGGTGGAGTCCATCACCCACCGGGAATGAGTCTGAATTATTGCATGCTATGTGGACCAAGCTCTTGCAACGGTTGTGTTAGGATTGAATGGCCCGTAGCAATGGGCCAGACACCCCATACTCATGAAGCACCTCCCACAGGACACCGCGAGGGCCAAAGAGTCAAATGCCTTCCCCAAGTCCACAAAGTACCGCCAGACTGGTTGGCCTAAGTCCCATACAAGTATCAAGTATTGTTGAGAGGATAAAAAGCTGGTCTACTGTTCCACAACCAGGACGAAAACTGCATTGTTCCTCCTATAACCATGGTTTGACTAATGGATGGACTCTACTTTCCAGCATGTTGGCATAGACTTTCCTACGGAGGCTGAGGGGTGTGATCCCCTTATAGTTGGAACACACCTTCCTGTCCCCAGGTATGTCACAGCCCTACAATATCCAGAGCCTTCAGGAACTCAGGTTGGACCTCATCCACCTCACCCCCAGAGATAGGCGAGTCGTCCCTTTTGTCCCCAGACTCTGCTTCCTCCAAGGAAGATGTGCCATTGGGATTAAGGAGGTCTTCGAAGTATTCCTACCATCGCCTGACAATGTTCTCATTCGAAGTCAATAGTGCCCCACTTGCCCTATACACACTGCAGGTAGAGCACTGCATTCCCCTCCTGAGTCGCCTGACAGTTTTCCAGAATCTCTTTGAGGCAGTTAATCATATTATTGTGCTGTAGTATGTCAGGCTTGTTCCAAATGGGTATACATTTGAATGGGATTAATGAAGACTCTCATTTTTAGAAACGCTCACCATGCTATCAGAGAGGAGCCGATATTGATGCTGTTAAAGCATACATTTCATTTCATGTTTGATCTAATGAATGATAGGTCCAAAATCTCTATATTATCAGAATCAGAATCGTGTTTATTGGCCAAGTATATGTGCAGACACATACAGGGAATTTGGTTCCGGTAGATGGTGGCTCTCAAGCACAGCAATGTAAATCACACACACACACACACACACACGTCTCTATATATATACATTACACATGCATACACATACATACACAAAGCTGTGTAAATCAACTATAAATAACGAATCTAAACTTATATACATAAAATACAGAAATGAATGAGGTGGAATGAATACTACAAAATGTACATACGGTGCAGCTGCAGTCTGGCAGTGGGAGCAGTGTGACAGGTCAACTGTTAAGAAGGGAGATGGCGAGGGGAAAGAAACTGTTCCTGTGTCGGGTGGTCCTGGTCTGCAGGCTTCTATACCGTCTGCCAGAGGGCAGCAGATCAAAGAGTCTGTGTCCAGGGTGTGAGGGGTCTGTGATGATTTTCCCTGCCCGTTTCCTGGTTCTTGAGAGGTACAGATCCTGGATGGAGGGCAGGGGGGCGCCAATGATCCTTTCTGCTGCCCGTACAGTCCGCTGCAGTCTGCTCCTGTCCTGTTTAGTGGCTGCACCATACCAGACTGTGATGGAGGAGCACAGGACACACTCAATGACCGCAGTGTAGAACTGGATCAGCAGCTCCTGTGGAAGACTGTACTTCCCCAGTTGTCTCAGGAAGTACATCCTCTGCTGGGTCTTTTTGAGGATGGAGTTGATGTTGGTCTCCCACTTCAGGTCCTGGGAGATGGTTGTACCCAGGAACTTGAAGGTCTTCACAGTTGACACAGGGCTGTCTGATATGGTGAGGGGGAGCAGAGTTGAGGGATGTCTCCTGAAGTCCACTGTCATCTCTACAGTCTTAAGAGTGTTCAGCTCCAGATTGTGCTGACTGCACCAGAGTACCAGCCGCTCAACTTCCTGCCGGTATGCAGACTCATCACCATCTTGAATGAGGCCAATGACAGTGGTGTCATCTGCAAACTTTAGGAGTTTGACAGCCGAGTTCTTGGAGGTGCAGTCGTTAGTGTAGAGGGAGAACAGTAGTGGTGAGAGGACACATCCTTGAGGGGCACCAATACTGAGGGACCGAGTTTCAGAGGTGATCTCCCCCAGCCTCACTTGTTGCTTTCTGTCTGTCAGGAAGCTGGTGATCCACTGACAGGTAGCTGGTGACACGCTGAGCTGGGAGAGTTTGGAGGAAAGAAGTTCAGGCACAATGGTGTTAAAAGCCGAACTAAAGTCCACAAACAGGACCCTGGCATAAGTTCCCGGGCGGTCAAGGTGTTGCAGGATGTAATGCAGCCCCATGTTCACTGCATCATCCACCGACCTGTTTGCCCGGTAGGCAAACTGCAGAGGGTCCAGCTGGTGGCCTGTAATGTCTTTCAGATGGGCTAACACCAGTCGTTCGAAGGATTTCATGACCACAGACGTCAAGGCGACAGGTCTGTAGTCATTCAGTCCTGTGATGGTGGGTTTCTTGGGAACAGGGATGATGGTGGAGCGTTTGAAGCAGGAGGGAACTTCACACAGCTCCAGGGATCTGTTGAAGATGCGAGTAAAGATGGGAGCCAGCTGTTCAGCACAGGTTTTGAGGCAGGAGGGTGAGACGCCGTCTGGTCCGGGGGCTTTCCTGGGCTTCTGTTTCTGGAATAGTCGGCTCACATCCTGAGTGTGATTCTTATTACATAGTACCTGTTCTGCCTCCAGCCAGGGCTCCTCTAGGTTATGTTTAACCATTCTGAGATGAATTGTAGCCTGTTGGCTAAGAAGTAGTGTTGAAAGTTAGGCAGATATAGTCCTAAATTATCCTTGGCCCTTTGTAGCATTTTCAAACTAATATGCTGGGTTTATCTTTCCAAAGGAATTTAGAAATAGACGATTCCAGAGAGCTAAACCAGTCCGATGATGGTTTACTCAGGATCATTGGGACCAAATAATTGATTCTTGGCAAGAGCATTATTTTTATGTGACCCTTCCCATCAATGATATGGGTACAGATTTCCATCTAGCCAGATCATCTTCTACTTTCTTTAAAAGTGGAATGTGGTTTAGTTTAGTTAATACCTCAGTTTAGTTAGTTAATTAATGCCAAAATATATAATATTTCCAGATTGTAGTGGGGCAGAAGAAGAATTATGGAAGGAGCAATTAAGCAGAAGAACTGCAGATTTTAACCAGTTTATTGAATAATCATTGACTGAGTAGGTCAGTGAATGGCTTGACTACGGAGGAGAAATTTTTACAAAAGTTTCTGTAGTAGCCCACCATCCCTAGAAACCTACGCAACTCACGCCTGGTGGTAGGTTTGGGAAACTCTCTAATCACTGCCACTTTGGCATCAATGGGCCGGACCTGTCCACGTCCCACCTCCCTGCCTAAGTACGTCACTGTAGCTTTGGCAAACTCACTTAGCTAAGTTGAGAGTTAGAGTAGCTTGAGCTAAATGGTAAAATACCTGGCGTAGAGTTTCCACATGATCTTGCCATGTTTCAGTATAAATTACTAGATCATCTAGCTAGGCACTGCAGTTGGACAGGCCACGGAGGACTTTATTTACCAGCCTCTGGAAGGTGGCAGGAGCGTTACACATGCCGAATGCCATGACTGTGTATTGTAGAAAATCATCAGGTGTAACAAAGGCAGAGATGTTAGAGGCACGTTCAGTTAAAGGGACCTGCCAGTAACCTTTAAGAAGATCTAATTTAGTGACATACTGAGCAGTCCCAATACTGTCCACACAATCCTCAATTCTTGGGAGAGGATGTGAGTCAGCCACAGTCACAGAGTTCACCTTCCGGAAGTCTGTAATGAACCGGGGCGAGCCATCTGGCTTAGACTCCACTATACAGGGTGAGCTCCAGGGGCTTTGACTGGGCTTTGCTAAGCCATGTTGCAGCAAATAGTCAGCCTCCTGTCTCATGAGCAAGTGTTTATGGGGGCTGGCTCGATAAGGATGCTGCTTAATAAATTTAGCTCCCTGGACATCAATATCATGCTCTAACACTGTAGTCCAAGTTGGCACACCCACTGGTGTTGACCGAGGATGGTATAATTTCAACATGTTTATGTGGCAGACGCATGTTTTGCGTCTGCGGTCGAGATGCAAATTACATAATCAGTCTCCCCTCTCTTTTCACAGACTTTAAAGGGGCCGCTATACCTAGCAGACAATGCTGAGCCCGGAACAGGCAAGAGCACAAGAACCTGGTCACCTACCTGAAAGGTTCTTTTAACAGAAGCCTTATCATAATGGCGTTTCATCTTTCCCTGTGAAACGGCAAGGTGCTGTTTAGCCAGAGCGTTGGCTTTGTTCAAACGCTCACGGAAGTGCTTTACATACCTGCTTACATTTACTTTGGACACTCCGTGTGGGCTCAAAAATGCCTCTTTCAGAGCTTTGAGGGGTCTGCGTGGCCTATGGCCAAATACCAGCTCAGAAGGACTAAAACCAAGTGACTCTTGACAGCCCGTTCTCACTCCCGAGGCGTAACATGTCGACGTTTTGTCACGTCCCGCGGTGTTCCTGAGGAACGCGAAAGGAGACTTTCGGCGTTCTTATGGTACGCGGCGGGTTATGGCTGGAATCCAGTGCAATGATGCTCCCACGGTAATAGACGTTCCAGCCCTGTATTCCAGCCCTAAACCTAACCTTATCCCTAGCCCTAACCATAACCGTATTCCTGATCTTAACCAGGACTATAATGATGTTAAATAGCGTGTTTCTTTTTGAAGAAAAAGAGCGAACATGTGTAGATGGAGTCCAGACGGTTCTCATATTTCCTCTTTTTTCTGAGGTCGTCATTTAGGAACGTGGTGGGTAGCCGAAAACGTAATATGTTGACGATTTGTCACCTAGTGTAAAATGTTACGCTTTGGGAGTGAGAACGTGTTGCTCTTGAACAGCGTCACAGGCAGCAAATAACACAAATGGAACTCCCTCATCCCAGCTCTTTTCAGGCTTTAGGCAGTATTTGCGTAGCATTGGTCTGATGCCACCGCTCTAATGCACCTTGCGATTCAGGATGATAAGCAGAGGACACGATATGTTTGACACCTAGAGTGCTAGCCACTTGTTTGAATAACCTAGACTGAAAGTTTGAGCCCTGGTCAGTCTGTATGACCTTTGGCAGGCCAAACACTGAAAAGAATGTTGTCAACGCCTTAACAACTGATTTTGCTGTAACCTTATGTAATGGGACAGCCTCGGGAAAACGGGTAGCTGCACACATGATCGTGAGAAGGTATTGCTTTCCTGATTTTGTTCTAAGTAGTGGACCCACACAGTCTACTATGATATGGTCAAATGGCTGATCCACTACAGGAATGGGACACAAGGGAGCTGGGAGTATGACCTGATTAGGTTTACCTGCAATTTGACATACATGGCAACTGTGGCAAAATTTAGAAACATCATGCTTCACACCAGGCCAAAAGAAATGCTTTAATAGTATCTGGTATGTTTTTGTGATGCCCAAGTGTCCTGACCACTGGCTTTCATGGGCAAGAGCCAGGATTTCCTGCCGGTACACAGAGGGCACAACAATCTGCTTGACTTTACTCCATGGAGAGACCACTGACGCAATAGAACATCATGTTCTACAGAATAGGCTTGTTGCTCTTTCTTGACTTGCTCAGCACCGTACGTTTGAAACAGCTCTGCAGTGTTTCATCAGCTAATTGAGCTGCTGACAGCTGGTCTCTAGTCAAGGGCAGCGAAGAGACCTTAGGAAATGGATCAGGCTCCTCAGGTTTCACTGAGTCTGGGAGTGACAGAACATTGTTTCTTTTAATGGGTACATCATTCTCCTCGGAAAATGAGGACATCAACACAGAATCAGAGAGGGCAACATCAATATCTTTACAAGCTTGTGCTCGAGTAATCGCACAGGCCGGATACAGCCCAGGGTGCATGGAAACATCAGAGGTTTTCTGATTCAGGGGGTTGTCTAAAACCTCCAGACGAGGGAGCACTAACCCTCCTGCAATATCATTGCCCAACAACATGGCCACACCCTCTATTGGCAAGGCCGGGCAAACGGCAACAGGGAAAAATCCTGTAACAAGTTTTGATTTTATAAAAACTCTGTGAACAGGTCTGGGAGAGTAACCCATTTCTATCCCCCGTAGAACAGAATTACAACCACATTTAATTTCACCAGAAAAAGGTAAAAAAAATAAATAAATTGTGTCAGATGTTTATGTCTGTGAAGGTTCTCAGTCATCCAGGTCATCGTAGTCAAAGGAGCTTGCAAAGAAAAGCGTCTGGACTTCTTTAAGTTACTTGAAGACGTTTCACCTCATCCGAGAAGCTTCTTCAGTTCTAAGGTCAAATGGTGGAGAGTCCCAGATATAAACCTAGTGGGAGTAACCCCCCACAGGGGGACAAAAGGACCCCCTGATGATCCTCTAATCACACAAGCCAAGGTGTGAAACTGGGTGTGGGTCCCAATCAGCCAGAGTTTTGGGTGAGTTAACATCAACATTGCAAGTGACCAATCAGAATGTTGTGACGTCATACTTTTGCGACTTCGGGAAAAACCGGCGTAAAACAAAAAACTGTACTTAACGTCAATACGTTAACAAGCTAACTGCGCTAACGCACTAGTTCCCACCAATTGAGCATTGCGTGGCACATCCGACATACTGTTTTACTTTTGTTCATGACGCGCTTACCAACAGGGTCATGCTTCACATGAAAACAAGATAGTTCCAAACGCCAGATCTGAATGAGGGTGGGGGAGGTTCAATTTCGGGTAGCATTGAGGCAGTTGCCATGTTGCAACGAGCTTAGCTTCTGTCTTGCTAGCTTGCACTGCGCTCAGTGGATCTGCACTCGACAGTGCAGCCTAGGCGGAGTAGTCGAATGCAGATCCACTGAGTGCTCAACACAGACAGCATCGTCAGAAGAAAAGTTAATAAAATAAATAAATGTCTGTGAAAGTTCTTAGTCATCCAGGTCATCGTAGTCAAAGGAGCTTGCAAAGAAAGGAACTTAAAAAATGAATAAATAATTTTGTATTGTTCAATACATATGCGTACCGAACCAAAAGCACTGTATCGAACGGTTCAATATCGATACGAGTATTGTTGCACCCCTAGTATGTACCTCTGCATACGTGACTTCCTGGGGGTCATAAAAGTCCATCTCCCTTCCAGAGCAAAGTTATTCAATACAAATGTTGAGACCCCCACCCAGGTATCCCTTGGGGAATTTCCACTCAACATTAACTTTTTGTCTTACTTTCACAGTTCAAGTGGGGGAGGGTCTCCTAAAAATCTACTCCTAAGTTTATGACACACTCAGTGTCTCTACAATAATTTTACATCCTATCTAACACATTTCTAAACTCTCAAATAAGCTAAACATTTCTTCAACTGCTTTCTTACATTTCCACAATATCACTAATGTTATAAACATTCTGTCAAAGTAACTCTGAAAAACTAATTCATGCATTTACTTCTAGGCTGGACTACTGTAATTTATTATTATTAGGATGTGCTAAAAACTCCTTCAAAAGCCTTCAGTTAATCTAAAATGCTGCAGCAAGAGAACTGACAGGGACTAGAAAAAGAGGGCATATTTCTCCTGAATTTCTCCTCCAGAATTGAATTTAAAGTCTTGCCCCCTATGAAAGCCCGCTTCCACCACTAAAAAACCAAAAAACAAAACATGTATCTATAACTCGAATTTTTGAGTTATTTTCTTGAAATTTCAACTCATTAACTCGAAATTTGGAGAAACATAACTCGAAATTTAGAGAAAGGCAACTCGAAATTTTGAATTACTTTTCTCAAAATTTAGAGTTAATAACTCGAAATTTCGAGTTAGCTCTGCCAATCAGTAATCTACATAAATGAGGTCACTTTCTTGTTACCCGGAAGCATATGGCGCAGAGTAACGGGCACTCAAAACCGGATCGCAAAAAATTGGCTCTTTCGCAAGTACGTTGGCTGATAGTAACGGCATGCGATTCAGCTTAATAACACGAGGAATTCACCATTTTTGAAGCCACGCTGAAAATACTCAGCAATCTGTGCATTCATGACTGGATGTAATACTGGTAGCTTAGCTGTAGCATTTGTAGCTGAGGGCTTTAGCTTCCGGGTAACAAGGAAATGACATCATTCATGTAGATTACTGATTGGCAGTGCTAACTTGAAATTTCGAGTTACTTTTCTCAAAATTTTGAGTTTATAAGTCAGAATTTCGAGTTAGTAAGTGGAAATTTCGAGAAAATAAGTCAAAACTTTGAGTTTTCCTTTTTTTTGTGGCGTAAATGGGCTTTCATATGCTCCTCACATACAAGGTCTTGAATAATTTGGCCCTATCTTATCTTACTGTATCACCCCATTAGAGCACTTCGTTTTCAGATTGTGGGCTTACTTGTGGTTCCTAGAGTACTTAAAAGTAGAATGGGAGGCAGATCCTTCAGCTTTCAGGCCAGTCTTCTGTGGAAACAGCTCCCAGGTTGACACCTTCTCCATTTTTAAGAATAGGCTTAAATCTTTCCCTTTTGATAAAGTATATTGATAGATTTGTAGCTTAAACCTATTCCTTGGAACGTTCAAGACAATTCAACTACACAGCAAAAAGCATTGAACAAGATGTGACCCTGTGAAGACTCCCCAAAGCTGGTGCCAGGAGTCTAACAGTCCATCTAAACAAAAGGCTCTTATACTTAACCAGATATAGAGTAGGTGTCCTCCTATACCATAAATCAGTAAGAGCAGATATAACCTCTCTCCTGACCTTAAGTTCTGTGTGCATGCCAGAACACCCTGGAATGCACACAATGTCTTTGCAGACTATTAAGGATCAAACCTCTACCAACATGACATTGATTATAAAACTCTAAGCATATATGAGTAGATATTTCTAAGCATAAATGACAATCAACAATACAAATTCAACATATATAGTTAGGGCTGGATCAGGTGACCCTGAATCTTCCCTTAGTTACACTGCAATAAATATAGCTTCCTAAGACCCAGTAATTCTTTTTGTGCACTATAGTGCAAATTAATTTTTTTGCTTGTCTCTCTCATACTATACATACCACTGCTAAGTCCTGATGTCCCCTTAAAATGATGTCACATGTGTGAGGGTGTGGCTTTTCCTTTCTTTCTTCCATAAAATGCATAATAAGAAGCAGGGCCAGGAGTAATGGGAAAAGGCCCAGGGTCAGCTGAACCATGCCATCATCCTATCTGGACCAAAACCAACATGTAGGGATCTGGAATTTTTGATTTTGAATAAAAAATGTATAGGTAACATGCAGAAATGTATTAGAGTAAATTGAATTATCTTCTAAAGATAGTTCACTTAGAACCTTTACGCTATCTTAGATGTCTGGAAAAAATATTTAATATGTTAATTCTGGTGAATTATGTTTGGATATCTGGATATCCCAAAAAATGAAAAGAAAAAGCATCCCTTGTGAAAGTCTGACCAATTCTAAAGAGAGTCCTCAAAAGGTTGCCCCAACCTACATAGGCCAACAATGATTTGTTTTGATGAACACATTGTTTTATTCACTGGCCGTTGTCCAGTTTGCCAGTTTCTGCCTGGGAAGCCAAATCAAACAGGATTAAAGGTGTTCATTCGTGGAAGTCCAGGTGGAAAGAACAGCTTCACTGAAGTCCAACAGATGGGAATAAGTGGAAATGCAGTCTGAGCGACACTTCCCAGAGGATCACTGGTTTACTTTGATATGTATTTTACCGTCATTCTTCTTCTTCAAGAAGAGGTCTGCTTGGTACTAGGGATGGGTATCATTTAGGTTTTATTAGATACCCAACCAAACCAAACCGGTACTTTTGAAACAGTACCGGTGCCTAAACAGTGCTCAAACCGGTGCTTAAAGAATGGAGAACACAAACTTTGTCCAAAAACCTCTCATGTTTAGCTGTTTTTTTGTAAAAAGATAACAATGTTAGCCTTTTCTGCAGCTATGGGGCATATATGGTATCACTCTTGGCTGGACGCAGTGCTTAAACAATGGAAAAAACACAAACTTTGTCCAAAAACCTCTCATTGTTTAACTGTTTTCCACTTTTTCTTTGGTCATTTTAGCCTTTTTGGCCAGGGGTGAAGGGAGCATCTGCCATCAAACAAGATGACAGCCGCATGTAACTACGATGGTGTTTGCTAGTTTACCTTACATGCATTAATGTAATAATGTGGTTAGTCTACTCAACGTAAATTACACACGAATAACATTAAGCTACTCACGCAGAAAAGAACGGTTGCTGCTGTCATCATCACCCGTCATCATTTCTGCTACACTGGCAGGGCTAGGGGCCAGGACTCTACTCTTCGGGTTCTTTGGGGAAGTGCTAACTTGGTGCATTTCTCGGCTTTTAAAAAAACGCTATGTGTCACCAGGTTCGTCGTCAGATTCAAGGTGTTACCTCCTTTGCACAGTATCCCAGTATCACCTTAAAGCACTTGTTGCAGGCTGCTGAGTTTGCATCTTTTGCTGTGAAGTACAGCCAGACTTTTGACTGCTTCGCCTTGGGCATCTGTAGCTCTGCTCTAAAAGAACATACGTACCCTTGCAAAGGTAAAATGATTGGCTAGAATCCAAAGTGTATGACATCTCAGGAAAAAAAAAAAGCACCGAAATGTGCACTGCTTTTCGGTCTGGTTACTACTGTTTATGTCAGAACCGGTGCCATACCAGTACCCATCCGTACTTGGTATTGGAACAATTTAAAAGAATTAAATCCCAAAAGAGTGCCACCTCAACGCTGACGTCATCCTGAGAACAAAAGGGCCATCAGAAATGATTGTATAGAGACCTGATGAAATAGCAGTTGCCAAATGGATTGACAACAAGCCTCTTGTCATGACACTGCTCATGGAATTTAGCCCCAAGATATCTATGCCAGATGGTCAAAAGAAGAATAGAGGCAAATCCAAGTCCCAAGACCTGCAATGGTTGCAGAATATAATATCAACATAGGAGGGGTTGACCTATGTGATCACATACCTAGCTTCTTCACAGAATATCTTGCCGGACCAAGAAGTGGACTGTTCGCACCATACTACAATCGCATTGATTTGGCCTTTATCAATTCCCTGCTTCAGTACTGACAAGACTACGAGGTCTTGAAACGAGCTGAGAAGATCCCCTCCAAGTACCTGGAGTTCAAGCTCGTCTTGTCCGAGGAACTGATGAACAAGGGGCAAACATGTGAAACAGGTCTGACTGATTCAGGCGATGAAGAGTTCTCTCCAGAAATAAAGAAAAGGAAGCTTCAACCAGACAAGAGATTAAGAAAATATGGTTCAGTCCACTTGACTGAAATGGTTAACAATCCAGGGACCTCCATGTGTAGAAGGCCTGGGCGCAACAGTAAAACATATGTGAGTTATGCGAAATGCCAAATGTTTCTTGTGTCTCCAAGAAAACACAGTGCTTCCTCAGGTATCATAAATGATTGGATTTTTGTGAAATAGGAAGCCCAGTGTAATCAGTTGTTCCTAGAGCAGTGGCCTACAGCTAGCAAAATGTCAGTGACTTCTAAGTTGATCTACTTTTTTATGATGCGTTTATGTAATTATGTTAAACATGCTTTGATATCTGTAGCTCAGGTGGTACAGCAGGTTACCGAATAATTGAAAGGTTGGTGGTTTGATTCCTGTCTTTTCCAGTCTGCATGCCAAATATTCCTGGGCAATATACTAACCCCAAGTTCCTCTCCCATGCATCCTTCCGAGTATGAATGTGTGCGAATGGTAGATAGAAGCACTTTCATAGAACATAGAAAAAAGTCCATGTGTGAATGAGGCAAGTTGTGTAAAGTGCTTTGAGTGCTCAGAGTAGAAAGGCACTATACATAAGAACCAGTATATTTACCATATCCGGCTTACAAAGATTTTAATTTCCATAATCAGCTCTCGAATTTGGTTTGTTTCACATTTGCAGTCAATGAACTCCTAATGTCCACTGAAGTGCACGTGTTAAAAAATTAAAATAAGTTAAAAACAAAATCATTTTTGTAGTATGCTTTTTTAACACTTAATTTATTTATTTGAAAAAAAGAAAAATCTAAACACTTGATGATTTTGCCGTAATGCACTGTTTTTTTTCTTCCGTCACCTTTTTCACTCACAGTGTTTATACATCACTCTGCATTTAATTATCTCTGGCTCTCTTTCACAGCATGTCTTTGTCCTGTCTTCCTCCACTCACCCCAGCCGGTCGC
>NW_024583671.1:51574-52568 GCF_018398535.1 Haplochromis burtoni
TTGACTTGAGACTTGAGGATAAAGACTTGAGACTTACTTGAGACTTGCAAAACAATGACTTGGTCCCACCTCTGATGATTGGTGAATCCTATTATGCAAAAGTGTAGGTCTTTGTTCATTGTCTACAATGTACAGTGCAATGCTTGATTATAAAGATAACAACACAGCTGAGTAACTGATGATTGGAGGGGATGGAGACCACAGCGTATGCAGAGTGTTTATATATGGCAATTATTTGGTTTAAGACAGAACACTGGAGAGGACACACACACACACACATTTGAAAATGACTAAATGAAAACATACATACACACAGAGTGGATTAGGCTGATAGATCAAAACAATACAGTGCTGTTATTCAGAATGGGATGGTTTCCAGTCCAGAGTGATGGATGTGATGCAGTTTGATTGATTCCATGCTTATTGTAAATTCAATCAATACAGTTCTGTTTGCTTGTGGGAAATGCTGTCAGTGTCCCTTGATGGTCTAAATGCTTTTGCAGAAGCCATTCCACTATGAGAAGAATAATATTCTGGTTAAATGGTCATATGGCAATATTACTGACTAATGGTGCATGCCTGGAATTTTCAAAAAAAATGTAAACTGACCAAGTCACACAGCAGATTTGAAATTTGAATGGGGTTGGATGTGTTTACTAGAGCTGGAAAAACAGATGGCCACTGTGGCAAATTCTGTTCTTCCTCTACAATAACTTATGAGTTACTTTTTTGTTATTTTGCCAACAGTTGATGAATTTCATTAATGTGTGACCTGATCATGAGGAACATTTTGTGTTACGTCTTCGCATATGACCTTTCCAATCTGTAAAGCACCAGTTCTACATTGATGATAGAAATGGACTAGAGAAAACAGTAGTTGGAGCCCATGGCATAATCAACCATGTGCAATCTATGTACTGCAACTTGCAATCTTTTTGTTTCTGAACTGAAGAAGTCTGTGACATCTTGCTGTCAGCTGATGTATTAAAAGCAA
>NW_024583671.1:54308-55363 GCF_018398535.1 Haplochromis burtoni
AGTTACTATTTTAAAGTAACTTACCCAACACTGGTCAAGACGGAGTGAGCCTGCTCTCAATTTTTCACTGAAAGCAGTCAAGTTTGGAATTATATGCAATCTGTCTGTGATAATATAGTGATTAACTGTCAATGCAAGGCTGGCAAATCTGTTGCAAATCAGAGAGCAAAGATTTGCAAATTTCTTTCTAATTTCTATCTACGTAGAAATTTGCATTGCCATTCTACTTTTTTACTTGAAACGTGACTGGGTCAAAAAAAAAAACAACAACCCTGAATTTTAAATTTCACATTGTGTTATTTATGATTTAAAATTAGCCCCTGCTGGTTACAGATGGTTTTGTAATTGCTTCTAATTTTTCTGTTGGTGAACTAATTTTTGTACTTTTTTACATTTTATCTACACCTAAATCTACATTTTGTTACTAGCTGTGTTACTCATTGTTTAGCCTAAAATTTCCAGAAAGTATTGAGCTGTTAGTTTGTTCTTCACAGCCGAGAAACTTTTTATTTATTTATTTATTTATTTGCCTTTTCTGTCCAGCACTGTAGCAATCAGAATTATTGTCAAAAGGCCAGGACAATTGCCCAACAGATTTATTTTCCCAAGTGGAACGCTACAGCTTTTGCTATACTGGTCCACTTGATTGTCATAGTGTATTCGATTTTTATTTATTTATTTAATTTTAAGTTATTACAATCAGAACAGACAGGACTGGGGTACGGAAAAGAGAAAAAAGAAAAAAAGTTGGGAAAAGAGTTAACTGAAGGAGAGGGAAACAAAATGTGAGGAGAAGAGGGATAGGAGGGAGAAAAGACACAGAAAATCTGCTTGACCACCTGCTGAAGAAAAACAAGCACAAAGCAAACAACACAGCAGGGAAACCACAGCAACAACCACCATAAGCATCAGTAAAAGAGAATAATAAACATTGAATGTTACTGAGCAGCATACAGTACTAATAATCAGAGCGTTCTCACTCCCGAGGCGTAACATGTCGACGTTTTGTCACGTCCCGCGGCGTTCCTGAGGAACGCGAAAGGAGACCTTCGGCG
>NW_024583672.1:0-1856 GCF_018398535.1 Haplochromis burtoni
AAGCTTTGTCCAGATTTGTTTTGTTAAATGCCTTCAGACAACAATTCTGATGGCTAAAGAACCAAAGGGGACAGGCAGAAAAAAAAAAAAAAAAAAAAGAAAATTATAAAATGGTATCCTGTCTTCTGGATTGTTTTGTTCAGCAACAGACACACATCTGAGAACTTGGCAGAAGAGCTGCTCAAAGTGGCAAAAGAGTGGGATGTGGAAAACAAAGTGGTTTGCTGACAATGCCGCTAACATAACAAAAGCAATTAAAATCCTGAAATGGACTCACCACCCATGTCTTGCACACACAGTTAACCTGGTTGTAAGAGATGCTTTGAAGGTGATGAAGCCAGCTGTGGACAAAGTGGAGGCGATAGTGGAATTTTTCCACAGGAGCACAACAGCCACACACAAGCTCAAATCTACTCAACAACACATGGGCAAACAAGAATGTACCACAAGATCAACCTTTCATATGCTAAAACGGATTCGGAGTCCAAGGATGCAGTCATCTCTGGTGTCTGGAGCCATTTGATCAGGTCACCGTGGAGATCAGTGCAGACTGTTATTGCGTTACTATTATTATTATTATTATTAGTATCAGTAGTAGTTAGTTGCATTGCTGGTATGAAAAGCAGATTAGACATGATCATATACAATAATATACTGCTGAATTTTAAAAAAGCATAATTTTGAAGCTTGTTTTTTACGCTTTTTCAGCCATGTCGCAGTCTCCAAAATGTTAATCCTGTGCAAGGGTCTGCAGAGAGTGACAGCGGAGCACCAAACCAGAGTAACTACAGGAAAAGTGAAAGGGTTGGTGGATGCTTTCTGTGCATCCATGGACAGAAAATTCCACAGAATGGTATATATAATACTGTTCTCTCTGAAACCACCATTTTTGATCCAAGATTCAAGAAGCTGGTCTTTAATGACAACAGAGCGGTTCAACCTTCCCTGTGATGCTCACAGTGACCCATGGCTGCAATGCTGGTTCATTCAGTCTTTGAGAGTGCAGGACCTGAAACACACACAGACAAAGTTAATTTAAAGACAAGAACTATGAGCCAAGGCCGACATAAATGTGTTTTATCTACTTTATCATAAATGTAACAAAGTGTTTAGAAAGTTAGCACATACATGTATGTTACGGCCCTAGCAGGGCCTCCTGATACTGCCCTTGTGTGGGCATGGTGTTTTTCTCCGCCTCCTCCTCTCTTGCTCCACCCCTCTGTCTCTCTCTTGCTCTTCTCTCTCCCCAGGACACAGCTGCTGCTCATTGGACTCATTTACCACCTGGGCCCAGTCAGCAATCACCTCTCTGAGGTCATATAAGCTGGGGATGAGCTGTGAGCAGGGTGGGGTGTTCTTGGTGTGTAGTTAGCATGCCTGAAGGGTGGAGGTGTGGAAACAGTATAGCCGCTTTACGTGAGTAGTGTGGGCTTGTGGGCCTTGGCAGCAGTAAAGCCAGCTGCTGTTAGTGACAGGGTGAGCTTGTGGGCCCCTGGAAGTGCCTCCTCGTGGTGTGGAGTTTTTGTTTGGTTGTTGTGTTCTTTGTTGTTGCAACCTTTTTTCCCCTTTTCCAAGTGTTATTGGTAAAATGGCGTTGCTGGCTCTTTATGTTAAGATTGTCTATAATAAAGACAATTTTATTTACTAAAAACACCTGTTTTCCTTTCATTCTGTTCTGGACTCATTTGTTACTGGTCCCCTCACTCGCATGCCTAGACCCCTTCGGGGGGAACGTAACATGTAATTTTTCATTTCTTTATGTATCCATCTATAGAACGCTGCATGTTATAGTGTAAATCTGCCTGTTCTCTGTCAGAAACCTGCCTGCAGAAAATGAACCTAAAGTATGTAATGCA
>NW_024583672.1:2508-3972 GCF_018398535.1 Haplochromis burtoni
CTTGTAATCGTCGTTCCAACACAGTGTGTTTGTTTTGATTCATAGACCCCGAAAATGGTGCTGCGCTCCCACAATGCATTGCGGTGTGACGTCAACTCCAAAGCCCTATTAACCATTAGTTAATCGTTGCTTAATTATCTCCACAGCATCTACAAAGTATTTCTCATAATCAGTTAATAGTTTACAAGCACTGCTTTAAACACTTTATTTATGATGAATAAGCTAATATATAACACTCCTTATTAATTATGTTTTCATGTTCTAAAACTCATTGATTAATCATTTATAAACACTACTCTGCATCAGTTACAAACCTGTCAGTTTGAATATATATTAATTATTAACCAAATCAGCTCCTGGCTGGCTCGCCAAGAAATGTAACACTGATGAAGCACTAATGAATTAACACAGGCTAGGTATTGAGTGAAATATTAGGTTATTATTAATCAGAAGATTTAGGAATGCTACTGGAGCTGATGGGCAGTAATTAATAAATACACACAACACAAAATGCTTTTGCAGGTACCATGCCATGTATTTAACCGAAAGCAAAGAAAAATAACAAGAAAAGAAAAGGAAAACTTAAATAATCACTCCTGCTGCAGCTATTCAATTAATCAAAAAACCCAGTGGGGGTGCACAAAGACAACTAAGCAAATTCTTCTGGCTTATACCAAGCAATATAGATTCTCAAAAAAAGTTCCCCATAAATAACACATGTTAACATCAAAAACACTGATCCACACTGAAGTCCACGAGTTTTATCTGAATGTCCATGAGAGATGTCCAAGTGCTATTGTCCATAAACGGGGGGAATGGTGTGTATGAATGTGGAAATCAGTGTATTCGGAAAATGGGGACAGAGCGCCGTCTTTGATAGCTTCTTACCCAACCAGTGGAAGCTTCAATGCAGAATGATTCCTGCTCCTAGCCGTTCATTGGCTCGCCATCCTTTTCCATACCCAAAAAGGTTCACCTGGCCTGCATTAAATAAACAAGGCCAATAAGAAATCACAAGAATAATACAAAAATGTCAGCCAGTTAAGCTAAATACATTAAGTCATTCTTGTTCCTGTGTACACAATTTATAAATAAATAAACAAACAGTATATTTAACCAATAAGGATTTAACTAAAACATTTCAACTGCTATATACATATTATATAGCTTCACAACATTTGTTATTCAACAACTATCGGTCAAATCAAAAATCAAAATCAAATTGTTTGGACTGGCAGCAGCCAATTAGCCAATCGGCTGAGCAAAGTCATGTGGTTGGAGTCATGTATTTGTGATGCGTTCAATAGCAGGAAATTACTAAATTCTAGTAAAACAGATTTTACTCTGGGTTATATATGCTAACCATCTACTTACCTTTTACCAATGATCAGGACCTTCTATCACTGTGCCATTGAGAGCATCCTCACTGGATGCATCACCACCTGGTATGGCAACAGCACCGCC
>NW_024583672.1:5452-16812 GCF_018398535.1 Haplochromis burtoni
TGTGCCTGCACATGTGATGTGACAATAAAAGTGATTTGATTTGATTTGATTTGATTTTGTATACCATTGAACATCCTGAAATGACAGGTTTGTAACTGATGCAGAGTAGTGTTTATAAATGATTAATCAATGAGTTTTAGAACATGAAAACATAATTAATAAGGAGTGTTATACATTAGCTTATTCATCATGAATAAAGTGTTTAAAGCAGTGCTTGTAAACTATTAACTGATTATGAGAAATACTTTGTAGATGCTGTAGAGATAATTAAGTAACCATTAACTAATGCTTAACAGATGAATAACTAATGCTTAATAGTGTTCTTTGAAGAACGAGCAACTAGAAACACTACTAGAAGGAATCCCTCAGCAGATGCAATACTGGAAGTAAGATCCTACATTGATGAGCCCCTGCCAGAGAAGTGCAGATCCACTGACAAAGGCTTCAATTTATCCAGGTCTTACCCAGGTGTTGACACGGAGACTGTGCATTGTGGCAACATCAGTCCCCTCTGAGAGAATCTCAGACAGATAATTAATGACAGAAGAAACTGGATCAGCTCCTCAAAGCTAAGGCACTTGGTATTTCTTAATGCCAACCTTCCCTTTAATTAAAGATCTGGTTGTTCATCTTTTTCTTTTTGTTTTGCATAAATTTAATCGATATTTTATTGTGTTGTGGTTCGCAGTGTTTTGTGTTGTTTTATTTTGAATTGGTTTAAAAGGAAAAAAGCTGAAAATGTAATTGCAAATAGTTGTTTTTTGTACTTTATATATATATTTTTTACATTTTGTGTGCTGTGAATAAATAAAAAAATATTTATATGATAAACATTTATAAATAAAAAGCACATTTTTTATAGTAGTAGTTCATTTTGTGCATCATTTTATATTGTTGTTAACAATACATTATTTAAAGCAACAAATCAACCTGAAGAGCTGCTTCGGAGCTGAAAGAGCCGGAGCTGAGCTGAAATGAGCCGGAATTCCCATCACTAGTCTGGATAGCAGCTGTGAGACGAGCTGGTATCCAGTTCTCTTCCATCTCCAAATATCAGTTGGTGCTCCAGACATTTTCATTCCGGTAAGTTCTAAATATGTTCATATAGCCTATTAGTTTTATTTTCGATGCACTCTGAGGTCATAGCAATTGATGAAACACATCGTGACTGGGTTCCAGCAAGGGGCACTCCGAAATCCCTGCTTCAAACATACCACGATGCCAATCAGATTACTTCTTCCATGTGAGGGTGAAGAGGTGACCCTTCTGGATAAAAATGGTGAAGGTTTGCTGCATTTTGGTGAACGGTGTGGTAGTAAAACCAGGGAAAATGAAACTTGTTCTTGTTAAATATTGATATATAATATTAATATTAAATATTAATATATAATATATATTATAAGTCTTGTGCTGTATAATTAATGTAATTTTTAAAACGATACAGTAAATTAAGTAATGTTAGTAGTGGGTGATATCATGTAAACGCTGTCATGATTTTTATGTAAACATTTTGTCATTTGTAAACTATAAATGACATGGATTCTACATTGTTACTGATGTTATGTTCTATATAGTGGTTTTAATTTAAAAAAAGGGCAAAAATCAGTTTGTTTCTTCATTCATCTTTTGAACAGTGGTACTCAGTCAGTACATGTTCAGTAAATGCAAATTATTTACATGGCAGTGCACTTCATGCATAAATCCAGACCCCTAGATAAAACATTATGGGTCATTCCCACAACCCACAGCTTTACTGTGTTCCAGCAAAGTATCCAATAGCAGTGACAACTCCTCCACAGTAGCAGGTGGGATTTTTCTTTTTTGAGGACGGCTCCTTTTACCTTTCAATACGGATGGTCTGTTTATGTTTTGATTGAGAGCCTTTTTTTGGGCAGCTGAAGAAGAGAAGTCTATCTTATGGCCAACCTCTGGCTGTATCTTGGTCATATTACCAGGCAAAACCCAGTATGCAGGCTCATCTGTAACAGTCCTTGTGCCACAGATCCGCACTGTTGCTTCCACTTTAAACAGAAGAGCAGTGACATGGGTGCAGGTCTCCACGACTCCGGCTATACAGCTGCAGTGGGCGGCTTCAACCTTCCATGTGATGCTCACAATGACCCATGACCAGGGCCATGCAGAGACGTTTAAAGGGGCGAGTGCTCAAAAGCTAAAAAGGGGCACATTGAGCCAGGCTGAATAACAACAACACACATTCATCAAGAATCGAATATGGGCAACAAGGCAAAGCAAACGTAGCCTATGTTTTACCTGATGGGTACAATGTTGCTGTTAAGGTGTTGCTGCTGCTCCTTCTGCTGATAGTGCTGGAGGGCGGGGCTGTGCTGATCTGAGACTGTAGACATTAAAAAGTCCATAGGAGAGATGGTAGCTGATTAAACAAGTGTCATGAGATAATAACAAAATGCAAAGATTGGTGACAGCTTGGAACCATAAGGCAACAAAAAACTGAGAAATAAACTAGACTGTGAATCACTCTTTGCTTCTCTTCTTCCTTCCATCCCATCATTTCATATATCACTCTCCACTTGCTGTCCATCTGAGAACAAGGCACAACTTGCTATTGCAATAAACTATTATTTAATTATCCACACTCAACAACTCTTACACTTAATCTATAATAAAATGATGACAGAAAAATGTTATAGAAGCAAAACATTTCAGTTGTGCTTATTATTTTTGTTTATACTGGAATAGCTCTCCAACAACTGGTACATGTGTTAATGTTACCTGTGCTCTTTGTAATCCAGCTGCTGAGGGATCCACTACCTTTAGTAGCCTCACACAGCTCCTACTGTTTCCTCCTCATGTCCTTACCAGCCATGTCTGGACAATGATATATCATGAGTAATAATTTAAAAATCCATATACATAAAACACACACATGCACACACAGTGACATTTTAGACCTTCTTCAGAATACTGTATATACTGTGGGCACAAGTTTCCATCATGGTGCTGATCCAGAATCCTTCCCTTATTATTTATTACTAGAGCTACAATAATAAAGCAATGAGGGGAAAAAAGTAATAAATATGAAATAATGTATTTATGATGATTCCATTTGTTTCACTATCCACTCTGTGCAGGGAGAAAGCTTATTACATTTTTAAACTGTAGAGTATGCAACAAGACAGCTTACCAACGTGTACGTAATAAGCTAATACTCCTGGGTGCTACACACTACAGTGTACGCTGTACACCTACTTACTGGTTTTGTCGCATCAGTCTGTGTCTCTGAGTTAACTTGTGTTTCTCCTACAGCTCCGGACCGCTAAAAAATGCGCGTGCTCTTTGTGAGCTCGTTCCCGGCTCGTAACCAGCGCGTTCTGCCGTCAAGGGCGATCATTGGTTAAATGTGATCATGTGACTGATGCAAGCCAGATCCTTTTATTTAGCAAAACTGTGATTAATAGTTAAATATTATTGTTGAGGGGCACAGACAGGACTCCGCACGCACACACACATAAAAAATAATTAAAAATTAAAAAAAACCAATTGCCTCAACAAAAGGGCACTTTGGGCACCCATCAGAAAAAGGGGCGGGTGCTCAAGCCCCTTCCCCCCCCCCCTCTGCACGTGCCTGCCCATGACTGCAATGCTGGTTCATTCAGTCTTTGAGAGTGCAGTACCTGAAACACACACAGACAAAGTTAATTTAAAGACAAGGACTTTAATGAGCCAAGGCCAACATAATCTCGATATTTTGAAGATTAGTACAAAGGAAAAGTATAATACAATTAATGATATTAAAAATGAAGGTATAATTCAATATAGACATGCAGAAATGGAAGAAAATTTATTGATAGTTAAAAATATTCAAGATAAGATCATTGCTGAGAATATTAGGGATGTGGTGTGGCTCATCTCTCGGGCGTCTTCTGGTAAATTGTGATGAAGATGAGACCCTTGAGCATCTCTTGTGGGATTATCAAGATAAGAAGGAGAATGAGGGAAACTGGTTACGAGGTCTTTTGTCTCTTTCTCCACTGTAAGCAAGGGAGTGTGAAACTTTCTTTGGGGGGAAAAAACCAAAGGTGTGAAACAGCTGTGTACTGCTTTTTGTTCCTGTAAGTGGTATGTAACAGAAAGCCATACTAGGCTCCGGGTGGGACTCTGCTGATCATTTGCCCCGCGATGATGCATTCCCTCACCTGTTCTTGTTTTGATTAAAGAATGTTAGCTACCGCTCACCGCTTGTCTGCAGGCCTTATTAAATGGAAAAGTTCCACAACACATCTCATCTGGTCTCATCTGACCAGATTATATTCTCAGAGTATTTCAAAGATTTGTCTATATCTTGTTCAGCAAAGCTTAAAAGTTCTTAAACTGTTCTGATATTTCTTTTCACTCCTCTGTGTCCTGACCTCCAGTGGCTTGATTTTGCTTGCCTTTTTTGCATCTCCAGTTTCTCATAGGCTCAGATTTTTTCACTATACTGTTTTTCATTATAACATAAAACTTATGGACATCTACTGGCTGGATAGTTGCCTACATCTGGTGAGAATTTGATGTCAATACCACCGTTCAAAATATATTTACTTAGAAAATTGGTAAAGCGTTCAATATTTATTTTTTATCAAACTTCCTTCTTTTGATTATGTGAATGACGCAAATAGCTGAACCAAGCACAGCACAGCACAAATGTGAAACTAACCACCAACGTCTGCTTTCAACTCCTGTATACTGGGAACTTGGCTGTTAATGGAATTTGAGTACGGACCTCACATAATTACAGACAGCTGAGGGCAATGACCGACATGTTTCGTGATACTGGAACTGAAGATTCAGTTGTTTTGGTAGAGTCTGAGGAGAGGCACGATGAACTTCAAAGTAGGAAAACTTTTTAATTTCCATTTCATTTTGTGTCTGTGTAGCTGTGTGTGTGTAGCAATGCTGTCTGTTTTCATGATGAGGCTGTTGCACAATGGAGGAATCTTGTGAAAGACTGTTTCTTGAAGTTTCTCTGCCATATATTGAAGTTGTGACATAAGAATCTTTATGTTTGTCTTTGGTTGTAATTGGTGTAATTGGTAGTGCAGTATTGGTGAGGGTAGTACAGTTTTCAGAAGAAGTAATCTGCATTTGTTCTGTGCTCACTTACAGAAAAGCAATCAAGATAGTAAATGTAGGCTTCAGAATTGGGGGAAGGGCAATAGGTGATGTTTATGTGCTCAAGCCCACTGACACTCAGCAGATTCATCCACTAAGTCAGACCATTCTGCAGGGGAGACCTACCTCCCCTGCAGAATGGCTTCATGTAAAAAGCAGAAGAGAGATTTTATCACTGTGCGTAAGCAAATTTATGATGTCACTGCATGCTAACTTAGTTTGTATCACCGACTGTGAGTGCAGAATCCTCAGAAAATTGTGTGTTCTGTCCCAAAACATGTTTCATATTCATATCATTTACATTATTTATTTATATTTATCAATTTATTCATTGAATTCAGATTTCACAATTCAAAGATTAAAAAAAAAAAAATCAGGTGAGAGGACATAGCAACCTTTTTGGAAAGTTGGACCCCTGGACCCCAAAGACACAGCTGTTACTGTTCAGTTTCTAACAGAGACAACTGCTTTAACTCCCTCACTGCCCAAAGACTTCAAAAATGAAATGATCAATGTCAGTAACTCTTTTCAACATCTTTCCTCTCTCCAAACTGCAGCTGAGCTCAGACCAGTGAGAGCAATGAAACCTCCAGCTTATGTTCCAATGCAGGCGAGGACCTATGATGGGCCCTCTGGACAGCCTGGAGGATCTGTATTGGTTCAGCACACCAGTGTGAACATCGTCACTGAGCCTCCAAAGGACCATTTTATCTGGTCCCTCCTCTGCTTTCTCTACTCACACCCTTGTTGTTGTCTTGGACTTGCAGCTCTCATTTATTCTATCAAGGTGTGTTTGTATGCGAATATATACCTGCCTGCCTACCATATCTTAAAATCCATTGATTTACCATATAAATCAAGCTACATGATCATGGCATCTAACACAACAAACACCAAAACTGAAGTGCAAAAAACTGACTAAATCAATGGAAAAGTGTGTTCTAATACTTTCCAAGGAAAACTCAGTCCTAACTAAGACCATTGCAAGAGTCATAAGAACAGTTTGGGCTGAAGCACAACAATGTACACAGCACAATAAAGATAAAAATAGAGATAAATGATTTGATGAAAGAAATATCTTAAATATGTTATACAGTTTACATTATTTCCTACACTGATAGTAACAAGGAAATTATATGGGCACAAAAAAACAAAAAACGGGCAACTGGGATTATTATTATAATTGCTTGTGTTTACTAAAAACAGGAAGCGTAACTTTTCCAGAAAATGAAATTTAGGCTATGCTTAACATTTTCAGTTTCAATTTACATTGGGATAAAGATGATTACACTATTACAGTCTATATGTTTCTGTCCTTCTAGGCCAGAGACCGGAAGGTGGCCGGAGATCTGGAGGGTGCACGACGTCATGGGCTCACTGCCCGTGAGCTTAACATTGCCGCCACCGTCCTGTTTGTCATTGGATTTGTGATTTTAATCTTAATTAAGGTTCTGTGACTGCAAATCTATCTGATTATGCTCACAGAGAACCGTACTATTATCATTTATACCGAGATTAAGTTAGTTGCTTCTTTGACTTGTTATTAAGCCTCAAATTCTGTAAAGAAAAACACAGCTTCAGACCCATTGTTTAAAGTCAGAAATAGGGGTGTGTTCTAATAGTTCATTTTACTTAGTCTCTCAGTTAGGAACTATGGCGGTCATTATAAACGCTGCTCCGATTATCCAAATACTAAGGAAAGGTGCTTCGGTGCTTCCTTTGTTGCTTCCGTTAGCACTGGAGCATCCTTTATAAAAAGGGAGGAGAAAAAGGCATCCCATAATTCATTGCAACAGACCATTTGGCCATTCATGAAAACAATGAATATAATAAACAAAGTTGCGCAGATCATGTAAATGTGGTCGGCCACCAGTGGTTCTCCAAGTGATCCTGTCTCCAAATCTTAGAGAAAATTGTTTATTGCCAATTGATGGATTGTTTTAAAAATGAGAATGGTATCTTAGATGTGTCCCAAACAGGTTTTAAAAACCTCCATAGCACTAAGTCACCACTCTTATAGATTTGACTACGTTTGGTTCTATCGGACCACTATTGATTTGGGACCCCTGGCAGAGTATTATAAACCTGTTGTTACTAACCTGGGTTTTAAGATGGACAATAATTTTAAATTGAACACTCAAATTAGGGCTACTGTCAAGTACAGTTTTTATCATTTAAGGCGCTTTATCCAGACCGGATTTTGAAACAGTAATCCATGCTTTTATTTCATCTCGTTTAGATTACTCTATTGCACTGTATTTTGGAGTTAGTTTCTTCTCTCTCATCTGCAGGTGGTTCAAAGCCTGTTGCACTACTTTTAACAGAACTCGCAAAAGAGAGCACCCATCTTCGCTTCACTCCATTGGCTGCCTGTACATCTTAGAGTTCATTGTAAAATTCTAATATTTCTTTTTAAATGTTTAAACAGTCTTGCCCCACCTTACCTCTCTGAGCTTCTTCGTCCTTAATCACCCCCTGGGTCTCCTAATCTCTGGAGCAATCTGCCCCAGCACATTAGAGAGGCCCCTTCATTGTGCTCTTTTAAAACACGTCTTAAAACCAATTTTTACTTGTTGGCGTATGACACAGTATGACCCTGATTTTGTTGTTTTAGTGTAATCTAATGTGCTGATTTTATTGTCTTGAATGCAGTTCTTATTATCATTTTATACTATTTTATTTTTGCTATTTGTGCTGATTTTATTATTTTAAAATTAATTCTAACCATCATTTTACATGTGACTTCTTGCTTATCTTTATTCATTGTATCGTTTTTGGCATATCAAATGTACATCACTTTGTTTTTAGCTGGGAGCTGTTCCGAAAATGATATATTAATAAATTTCTTGCTTGCTTACGTTCTTCCCTCCACTTAGATTTAATAGTAACTGATGGCCAGGGGATGTCAGCATTTGGTCTGTATAAATATTATGACACAATGAACCTTTATCAAATCAATTTCTTAAGTTAAAAAAAGTTTTATTATGAGATTAGATTTGGCCATTTATGGTAAGAGGTACATTACATACCCTAAACTAGGGATGGACCGATCCGATATTGCGTATCGGTATCAGTATCGATACTGACCTAAATTACTACATCGTATATCGGAGGGAAATAAAGAACTGTAATCCGATCTATTAAATATCACAAAAGCACCTCACAAAACTTGCGACATGGCGTAACTCAGCTCATAACCTTAGCTTGTCGGAGGAGTATGTGGAGGAGTATTATCTGAATATTACACCCAAAGTTTTAATCTGATGTAAAATGTATAGAAGTCTATTGTATATAGTAACTATTAAGTCTAACATACCCTAGTAAGCTATAGTACTTTTTCCTTTGGGAAGGTACCATCTGTGCAGTCTGCAATTCTATTGTCTGCAAAGATGTTGAATCTATTTAAATATTGTAGAAAAATAATTGATTTCTGTGCATTTCTTTTTTACAGGTACATTAAATTAAAGTTGATTATGTCATCACGAGGCGGAGGGTGGGGGGTGGTTCCCTATTTTTTTTTGCAGGGAGTTGGCAACGCTATCAGTTAGGTTGTTTAATAGTTCTGCTAAGTACTCTTTAAAATACCAGAATAGAGAGGATGGAGCAGGTTTAAGTTTACTAGATTGATCAGTATTGCTGAACTATGAAATATTTTGGGTGCAGTGTGTTTTTGCATACAGATATAACAGAATAGCTTCAGTGTTTTGTTTTTTAAAGCTTAAGTATGAACTTATACTATACGCAGCAAAATATTAAAAACAGTTTTATTGATTAAAAAATAAACTATATCGGCTTCATATCGGTATCGACAGATATCCAAATTTATGATATCAGTATCGGACATAAAAATGTGGTATCAGACCATCTCTACCTTAAACCACAGTATTTAACATTGTCCCCTGAAAACTAAAAACAAATCATTAACTTGAAAACTTAACATAACAACACACTGTGTTAAGTGGCAGTTGTGTTTATTTGGTAATTAATTATGTCTTTATTGTATTTATTGATCAGACCTACCCTACTATGAGTGTTTTGTCTTGCAAAAGTCAGGCCTCAACAACTGTGTTTTGCTTCTTCTCTATCTCATTTGTATTTTATCTGTTTCACCACCAAGTGGCCAAACTCGCACTCTCTAAGATTGCGTTAAACAGTCTGGTCTAAAGATCCACTTCTAAAATGTCCATTTGATATTATTACATTAATTATAAACTCATGGAGTTGTAAACTACAAAATTAGTTAGAAAATATAACGATAAAGAAAAATGGTGTTTGGTGATATTTGGTGAGTTGGCAGATCATTTCAACAGCTCAAAAATATCAACAAACGAACCTTTTTAGTGCTTTAAATGAAAATGTACATTACTGTATTTCCCAGGGAAAAATCATGTCTGACACATGAACTTGTACAGGGCGAAAGGCCTGGTATATCCTGGAAAGATAATAAATCACGAGGCTAACACTGAGTTAGATCTTATTGAGTTGAGCTGGCTAAGTTCACAAAGGGCAAAGAAACACAGAGCAGCATCAGCACAGTTTAGCTGATCACAGCCTGTACACCAGGTTAAATCTGCTGGAGCTGACAGTACAAATGATCATGATCACTTATTTCTATGTAATTATATTCCCTATATGTCCAATCTTAGGGTGCTCCCACCAGCCAAACCCCACTTTAACTCTAAGGCAGAGGTTCCCAAAGTGTGGGGCCCGCCCCGCAGAGCCATTGAGAGAGGGGGGCGCTGTATGAAAAAAAAAAAAGAACGCTTGGACACTGCTAGCATCATGGACACACACAAACGCAAAGCAGGAGATGAAGTATCGCCAAATATGTTTCCGAACCAACTTCTTCCAAGCCAAAGACTAGAAAATATGGTGAAGCATATCTTCCCTCTGGCTTCACCTGCACAAGTGCCAAGGTAGGTCTCCCCTGCAGAATTGGGTTTCCCTGCGTCGGGAGCATGGGCTCTCCAAATCACGGACAAACAGTATCCCACATTCTTGATTTTTAGTTCACAAGCACTTCTTGTAATAACTAACTACTCCTGACGTTTTGGAGCTGTTAGCTCTTTATACAGTAAAGTTACAGTGGGATACAAATGATATCGCGCTCATCCTGCCACAATTTGTTCCCCCGGTTCAAATCATGGACAAACAGTATCCCACAGTTGTTTATGTTTTTTACCCATTTTGCAGAGGCATTGAAAAATGTAGCTTTAGCTCTTTCCACAGACTTTCAGCTGGATTCAGGTCAAGTGACTTTGGCTTTATTTTCTTTCTCTAAAAAAAGCTGAAAGTGAGCAAATTTTTTATCAAGATAGTCTTTGTATATTTTTAATTTCATCCTTCTTTCAATTATACGAAGCCTGTCAGTCCCGCTTGCTGAAAAACATCCCTACACCATCATATTCTAACCTCCAGATTCCACTTGGTCTGGTGTTTGTGGAGTGATATGGAGTGCCTTTTGACCTCCAAACATGGTGTGTATTGTAGCATCTCATCTGGTCTCATCTGACCAGATTATATTCTCAGAGTATTTCACAGGCTTGTCTAAATGTTGTTTAGCAAAGTTTAAACGCTCTTCAACTTGCTTTTTCTTCAGCAATGGAATCTTGCATGGTGCATAAAGGTCACAGTGGTTGACCTCATTACTTATTGTCTTTGAAACAATTTTCCATGCTGATTCCAGATCTTTCTGTAGTGCTCCACAGGTGCACTACTTTCTTGGAAACTGGATAACTCTTCTGGTAATTCTTTTCACTCATCTGTGTCCTGACCTCCAGTGTCATGATTTTACTTGCCTTTTTTGCATCTCCATTTCATTGTGTGTTCAAAAGTCTTTCCCTGTACTGTTTCTTATTAGAGCACATAATTTATGGACATCTACTGGATGGATTGGTACTCACATCTGCTGAGAATTTCATGTCAATACCACCTTTCAAAATATATTTACTTAGAAAAGTGTTCAATTGCCCTGTTTTGAACACTTTTTGGAGCCAGATTTTTATGTGGTTTTCAAACCAATTTAAGAAAAAAATACCACATGATGGTACATTGGCTATACTTGGATCATTTGCATCAATCGAATCTTTTTCCTTTTCACAAAAACAGATAATTACAATGGGTATGCTGGCTGCAAAGAAACTTATTCTTTTACAGTGGCGGTCTTCTTCGGCCCCGTGTTTTAACAGGTGGCTTAATGAGATGGTGTCTGTGGCCAGGGTGGAGCA
>NW_024583672.1:16837-29539 GCF_018398535.1 Haplochromis burtoni
AGAGAGACCATTAGACCAGACTGTTTGATGCAATCCTTTTTTTTTTTTTTGCCTGTCCTATTTGGTTCTTTAGCCGTCAGAATTGTTGTCTGACAGCCAGGAAGGATTTACAAGTGGAGCATCACGGCCTTGCCAAATTGGTCCATTTGATCGACCTTTGTTGTTACTATTTATTTTTGTTTTATTTTATTTTCAGTTGTTACAGATAGGACAGACATGACTGGGGGATAGGAAAGGGAGAAAGAAAGATGAAGGAAAAGAAAAACAGAAGGGAAGAGGGACAGTGAGAAAGGGCACTTAAAAAGAAAGAAATCTCCCGGATCACCTGTTGAGAGAAAAAAAGGAAAAAAGAGAAAACAAGCAAAGAAAGAGCAACATTATAAACACAACACCATCACAATATTCTAGCTAACAGTAAATAACAGTTAATACTAAATATTGAATGTTGTTGTGGAGCATGCAGGATCGACAGCGCACAATTTGCTTTGAGGTAGAAGCCAAGAAAAGTGTACTTTGTGTCTATGAACAGTGAACACCCGTGTAGTAGACTATTTCCATTCTAAGATATTAAACTACAATATTCATTTCTAAAAAGGAAGAAGGAATTGCTATCGAGGCTACAAGAGCTCCTAGAAATCAATGGAATCTAAAAAACAAACAAAAAACCCAACCCTAGGAAATACATTTTTTAATGAGTTACAGTCCAACACCATTTAACCCTTTAAGACCTACCATAGAACCAAGTCCGCCAGAGCTTATATTATATTTTTACATGCTGTGGAGCCATTTTTGGGAGCATTTCAAGTTGCTATACATCAATACAACCATTATAGCCCAAACTTTAATAATATGTCTGCATTAAGTGCATAGTAATTACATAAATTGCAAAAAAGTGCAATAAACTACAAAAAAATTGAAAATCGTTTTTGTTTTTTTAACATATATTTCTAGTTAGAGAAATTTAAGAGGCTTATCCCTCAAAACTGTAAATACAAAAAAGTTGCACAAAATAGTTTCCCACCACAGGAAATTTATTTTGAGTGTCTTCATAGTTTTATTTTTGAAATACACCAATTTTTATACTGCAGGAAAAACGAAAATAAATATTATAATGCAAATTTGCAAAAAACAGCATATGCATCAAAATAAACTATTTCCAGCAGTGCAATATGAGTCCTAAGCATCCCAGAAACGACACAGAAAGTCATAAAGTCAAACATAACTTTTAAAAACACAAGTATAGGCTCATAAGGCCCTGATGGTAAAAAACTACATTTCCGCAAAATGACGTCACTTCCGGTTTCGGGCAGGTCATGGCGGACATGCGATAGTTCACGCTGATGGACGTAGGAAGTGTTACAAACAGCTGATCGGATCGGCAAAGCGTGTTTCTGGAATATTATGTTTTTGTTGCTGCAAGTGCTTTTTATGCAGTTTTTGCAAAGCTATATGTGGAAGGAA
The DNA here is from genome assembly GCF_018398535.1 of Haplochromis burtoni. NCBI lineage: Eukaryota > Metazoa > Chordata > Actinopteri > Cichliformes > Cichlidae > Haplochromis > Haplochromis burtoni. Next base: position 18,299 of record NW_024583672.1, read on the forward strand.
ACTGTGACCTAGGACAAGCTGATGGCATAAGATGTAAGTACAACTCCTCCGGTTTCATATGCAAAAAAAATTATTGCGCTAGCTTACGTGGTTGCAGTGCTACCGGGATTTAAAAATAGTTACGCAAAATGGAGCGTGTCCGCTCCGACCGGCTTTAAAGGGTTAAATCTCAAAGATTATATTTATTATAACATAGCATACAAATCAACTCTTAATTCTCTAAATCGAACAAATTCTAAGGGGATGAAATGTCCACACTGTTTCTGTGGAATATTAGTGAGTGGAAAATGAAACCTCTCAATAAAAAGATTTTCCTGCAACAAATGAGCTGAGATCCCCGTCAGTGAATATGCAGCATCATCCACAGCTACAGAAAAAAGGTTTTTGTGAACAAAGAAGAATTCCGTATACTGTCATTCATTGTTCCGTATGTAATTTCGCAAACGCCAAATGCAGTGTGCTTATTTTTCACCTGGGTGTAGATAGATAGGCACAAACATTAAATTAATTATCTAAAAATCATCTTTATATGCATTTACCTTCACTGAAATATGAAAAAACAATATATATGAAATGTTATCTTTTCCAAACAAAAGGCTTGCCAACAGAGACAAATCATAGTCAAAATCTCATAATGAAGACTGATAATAAAATTGATGCTAATATTTATCATCCAAATTCTTTAATGATAAGTCACAGCAGCAAGCAATGCACTGCAATCTGTTAAAAGGAAGCGTTTTGTCAGGGTTTGTTACTTTGAGAGCTTAATGATATACCCCTTCCAATACAACTATCATTGTAATAATGAAAAACAGGAGTCCAAGGGCAACCAGGACTGTGGAGGTGACGTTAAGCTGGCGAGCAGTGGCCCCATAATGCCGTGCACCCTCCAAATCTCCAACCACCTTCCGGTCTCTGGCCTAAAAGGACAGAAACATATAGATTGTAAAAGTGTAGTTGGAGTTCATGGATATTAACTTGATCTATATGGTCAAATCAATATAATGTAGGTCATAGTAAGCAGCCAGTTAAAAACTGATATATTTATTCATGCACACAAATGCACACACAGACACAAACACTCAGAAGAATAACAGATGCTCAAAAAACTGATTTAATTAACCTCACCTTGATAGAATAAATGAGAGCTGCAAGTCCAAGACAACAGGGGTTTAAGTAGGCAAAGCAGAGGAGGGACCAGATAAAATGGTCCTTTGGAGGCTCAGTGACGATGTTCACACTGGTGTGCTGAACCAATACAGATCCTCCAGGCTGTCCAGAGGGCCCATCATAGGTCCTCGCCTGCATTGGAACATAAGCTGGAGGTTTCATTGCTCTCACTGGTCTGAGCTCAGCTGCAGTTTGGAGAGAGGAAAGATGTTGAAAAGAGTTACTGACATTGATCATTTCATTTTTGAAGTCTTTGGGCAAAGCAGTTGTCTCTGTTAGAAACTGAACAGAACAGCTGTGTCTTTGGGGTCCAGGTATTTCCAAAAGGTTGTTGTGTCCTCGCAACTGAATTTTTCTTAAATCTTTGAATTATGAATTCACTGAATAAATTAATAAATATAAATAAATAATGTAAATAATATGACTGTGAGTAAATGGTTTGGGACAAAGCACACGATTTTTTGAGGATTCTGCACTCACAGTTGGTGACACAAACTAAGTTAAAAGGAAGTGACATCAAAAATCTGCTTACGCACAGTGATAAAATCTCTTTTCTGCTTCTTACATTTAACAGGTCTGACATGCTGGATGAAATATGCTGAGTGTCAGAGGGCTTGAGCACATAAACATCACCTACCACCCCTCCCCCAATTCTGAAGCCTACATTTAACACAGAACAAATGCAGATGTCGTCTTCTGAAAACTGTACTAACCACCACAGCCACAAAAATTCAATTTTGATTACAACCAAAGAGAAACATAAAGATTCTTATGTCACAACTTCAATATATGGCAGAGAAACTTCAAGAAAAAGTCTTTCACAAGATTCCCCCATTGTGCAACAGCCTCATCATGAAAACAGACAGCATTGCCACACACACACACAGCTACACAGACACAAAAGGAAATGGAAATTAAAAAGTTTTCCTACTTTGAAGTTCATTGTGCCTCTCCTCAGACTCTACTAAGACAACCCGATCTTCAGTTTCCAGTATCACGAAACATGTCGGTCATTGCTCTCAGCCGTCTCTAATTATGTGAGCGTAACAGCGTGCTCAGCATACAGGAATTGAAAGCAGACTGGTTGGTTTCGTTTTACATTTGTGCTGTGCTGTGTGGGTTCAGGAATTTGCGTCATTGGCATGATCAAACAGGATAAGGAAGGAAGTTCAACACAGCCTTTGTTGTTACAGTGATGGTCAGAGATACAGAAGGTAAAACAAACATTGAACACTTTTTTTTTTTTTTTTTTTTTAAATTTTATTTCTGCATTTAAATTAAACATAACATGCTTATACAAATCAACCGAGAACAATTACTGTCTTTAACATTTGTGAACTTATAAGCATGAAAAGAAAAAAAAAGAGAAAAAAAAAAAAAAAAAAAAAAACAACCAAAAAAAATAAAAAAATAAAAAAATAAAAAAAAATAAAATAAAAAATAAAAAAATTATAACAATATTAACTAAATAAAGAGTGAAATAGACTAAAAAATAAATAAATAATAATAATTCACGTGGAGTGTGAGGCATAAATTATGATCAATTATTCTTTTAAGAATTCTAGAAATGGTTGCCAAATCATACAAAAATTCGCCAGTTTCCCCTTTCTATCAAATCTTATCTTTTTTTCTCTTTTTTTTTTTCTTTTCATGCTTATAAGTTCACAAATGTTAAAGACAGTAATTGTTCTCGGTTGATTTGTATAAGCATGTTATGTTTAATTTAAATGCAGAAATAAAATTTAAAAAAAAGAAAAAAAAAGAAAAGTGTTCAATGTTTGTTTTACCTTCTGTATCTCTGACCATCACTGTAACAACAAAGGCTGTGTTGAACTTCCTTCCTTATCCTGTTTGATCATGCCAATGACGCAAATTCCTGAACCCACACAGCACAGCACAAATGTAAAACGAAACCAACGTCTGCTTTCAATTCCTGTATGCTGAGCACGCTGTTACGCTCACATAATTAGAGACGGCTGAGAGCAATGACCGACATGTTTCGTGATACTGGAAACGAAGATCGGGTTGTCTTAGTAGAGTCTGAGGAGAGGCACAATGAACTTCAAAGTAGGAAAACTTTTTAATTTCCATTTCCTCTTGTGTCTGTGTAGCTGTGTGTGTATAGCAATGCTGTCTGTTTTCATGATGAGGCTGTTGCACAATGGAGGAATCTTGTGAAAGACTTTTTCTTGAAGTTTCTCTGCCATATATTGAAGATGTGACATAAGAATCGTTATGTTTCTCTTTGGTTGTAATCAAAATTGAATTTTTGTGGCTGTGGTGGTTAGTACAGTTTTCAGAAGACGACATCTGCATTTGTTCTGTGTTAAATGTAGGCTTCAGAATTGGGGGAGGGGTGGTAGGTGATGTTTATGTGCTCAAGCCCTCTGACACTCAGCATATTTCATCCAGCATGTCAGACCTGTTAAATGTAAGAAGCAGAAAAGAGATTTTATCACTGTGCGTAAGCAGATTTTTGATGTCACTTCCTTTTAACTTAGTTTGTGTCACCAACTGTGAGTGCAGAATCCTCAAAAAATCGTGTGCTTTGTCCCAAACCATTTACTCACAGTCATATTATTTACATTATTTATTTATATTTATTAATTTATTCAGTGAATTCATAATTCAAAGATTTAAGAAAAATTCAGTTGCGAGGACACAACAACCTTTTGGAAATACCTGGACCCCAAAGACACAGCTGTTCTGTTCAGTTTCTAACAGAGACAACTGCTTTGCCCAAAGACTTCAAAAATGAAATGATCAATGTCAGTAACTCTTTTCAACATCTTTCCTCTCTCCAAACTGCAGCTGAGCTCAGACCAGTGAGAGCAATGAAACCTCCAGCTTATGTTCCAATGCAGGCGAGGACCTATGATGGGCCCTCTGGACAGCCTGGAGGATCTGTATTGGTTCAGCACACCAGTGTGAACATCGTCACTGAGCCTCCAAAGGACCATTTTATCTGGTCCCTCCTCTGCTTTGCCTACTTAAACCCCTGTTGTCTTGGACTTGCAGCTCTCATTTATTCTATCAAGGTGAGGTTAATTAAATCAGTTTTTTGAGCATCTGTTATTCTTCTGAGTGTTTGTGTCTGTGTGTGCATTTGTGTGCATGAATAAATATATCAGTTTTTAACTGGCTGCTTACTATGACCTACATTATATTGATTTGACCATATAGATCAAGTTAATATCCATGAACTCCAACTACACTTTTACAATCTATATGTTTCTGTCCTTTTAGGCCAGAGACCGGAAGGTGGTTGGAGATTTGGAGGGTGCACGGCATTATGGGGCCACTGCTCGCCAGCTTAACGTCACCTCCACAGTCCTGGTTGCCCTTGGACTCCTGTTTTTCATTATTACAATGATAGTTGTATTGGAAGGGGTATATCATTAAGCTCTCAAAGTAACAAACCCTGACAAAACGCTTCCTTTTAACAGATTGCAGTGCATTGCTTGCTGCTGTGACTTATCATTAAAGAATTTGGATGATAAATATTAGCATCAATTTTATTATCAGTCTTCATTATGAGATTTTGACTATGATTTGTCTCTGTTGGCAAGCCTTTTGTTTGGAAAAGATAACATTTCATATATATTGTTTTTTCATATTTCAGTGAAGGTAAATGCATATAAAGATGATTTTTAGATAATTAATTTAATGTTTGTGCCTATCTATCTACACCCAGGTGAAAAATAAGCACACTGCATTTGGCGTTTGCGAAATTACATACGGAACAATGAATGACAGTATACGGAATTCTTCTTTGTTCACAAAAACCTTTTTTCTGTAGCTGTGGATGATGCTGCATATTCACTGACGGGGATCTCAGCTCATTTGTTGCAGGAAAATCTTTTTATTGAGAGGTTTCATTTTCCACTCACTAATATTCCACAGAAACAGTGTGGACATTTCATCCCCTTAGAATTTGTTCGATTTAGAGAATTAAGAGTTGATTTGTATGCTATGTTATAATAAATATAATCTTTGAGATTTAACCCTTTAAAGCCGGTCGGAGCGGACACGCTCCATTTTGCGTAACTATTTTTAAATCCCGGTAGCACTGCAACCACGTAAGCTAGCGCAATAATTTTTTTTGCATATGAAACCGGAGGAGTTGTACTTACATCTTATGCCATCAGCTTGTCCTAGGTCACAGTTTCCTTCCACATATAGCTTTGCAAAAACTGCATAAAAAGCACTTGCAGCAACAAAAACATAATATTCCAGAAACACGCTTTGCCGATCCGATCAGCTGTTTGTAACACTTCCTACGTCCATCAGCGTGAACTATCGCATGTCCGCCATGACCTGCCCGAAACCGGAAGTGACGTCATTTTGCGGAAATGTAGTTTTTTACCATGGGGCCTTATGAGCCTATACTTGTGTTTTTAAAAGTTATGTTTGACTTTATGACTTTCTGTGTCGTTTCTGGGATGCTTAGGACTCATATTGCACTGCTGGAAATAGTTTATTTTGATGCATATGCTGTTTTTTTGCAAATTTGCATTATAATATTTATTTTCGTTTTTCCTGCAGTATATAAAAATTGGTGTATTTCAAAAATAAAACTATGAAGACACTCAAAATAAATTTCCTGTGGTGGGAAACTATTTTGTGCAACTTTTTTGTATTTACAGTTTTGAGGGATAAGCCTCTTAAATTTCTCTAACTAGAAATATATGTTAAAAAAACAAAAACGATTTTCAATTTTTTTGTAGTTTATTGCACTTTTTTGCAATTTATGTAATTACTATGCACTTAATGCAGACATATTATTAAAGTTTGGGCTATAATGGTTGTATTGATGTATAGCAACTTGAAATGCTCCCAAAAATGGCTCCACAGCATGTAAAAATATAATATAAGCTCTGGCGGACTTGGTTCTATGGTAGGTCTTAAAGGGTTAAATGGTGTTGGACTGTAACTCATTAAAAAATGTATTTCCTAGGGTTGGGTTTTTTGTTTGTTTTTTAGATTCCATTGATTTCTAGGAGCTCTTGTAGCCTCGATAGCAATTCCTTCTTCCTTTTTAGAAATGAATATTGTAGTTTAATATCTTAGAATGGAAATAGTCTACTACACGGGTGTTCACTGTTCATAGACACAAAGTACACTTTTCTTGGCTTCTACCTCAAAGCAAATTGTGCGCTGTCGATCCTGCATGCTCCACAACAACATTCAATATTTAGTATTAACTGTTATTTACTGTTAGCTAGAATATTGTGATGGTGTTGTGTTTATAATGTTGCTCTTTCTTTGCTTGTTTTCTCTTTTTTCCTTTTTTTCTCTCTCAACGGGTGATCTGGGAGATTTCTTTCTTTGTAAGTGCCCTTTCTCACTGTCCCGCTTCTCCTCTGTTTTTCTTTTCCTTCATCTTTCTTTCTCCCTTTCCAATCCCCCAGCCATGTCTGTCCTATCTGTAACAACTGAAAATAAAATAAAACAAAAATAAATAGTAACAACAAAGGTCGATCAAATGGACCAATTTGGCAAGGCCGTGATGCTCCACTTGTAAATCCTTCCTGGCTGTCAGACAACAATTCTGACGGCTAAAGAACCAAATAGGACAGGCAAAAAAAAAAAAAAGGATTGCATCAAACAGTCTGGTCTAATGGTCCACTGCTAAAATATCCATTTAATATTATTATATTAATTATAAAATAACTGCGTTACAAACTACAAAATTAGTTAGAAAATGTAAAGATAAATAAAGATAACCTTACGCACCCCTATGATATGCACCGTATTTTGGATGGAATCCAATAATGATACTCCCGGTGGTAACACATATTCCAGCCATGTATTCCAGCCCTAACCCTAACCTTAATTCTAACTTAACCCAACCCATAATCTTATTCCTAACTCTGTCTCAGACCTTCGGACAGTGCACATCTCTATTGAGAGCCCTTCAACAGCCAGGACTTCACTTTTTTTTTCTCTTTTCATGTGCTTCTCACCTGAGGAAAGCTTTACATATCCAGTCATCCACCCATTCATTCACACACTGGTGATGGCAAGCTACATTGTAGCCACAGCCACCCTGGGGCGCACTGACAGATGTGTGACTGCTGGACACTGGCGCCACCGGACCCTCTGACCACCACCAGTAGGCAAACATGGGGTTAGTATCTTGAGCTACAGCCACCCCATACAAGCATGAATTTTGACCCTATTTTTCTTCTTTTCAGCTGATTGGTCAATGTCATGTCAATCACAAATTTAACTATCCAATCAGAGAACAGATGGGTTTGGCTGTCGGAGGGGCGCTTTTTTGAACTGCAGGTCCTTGAAGGGTAATACAGTTTGAAGCTGGAAGATCTCTATATAAATATCCGATAGAAGCTAGGACCCCTCAGTGTTGTCAACTTAGCGACTTTGTCAGTATATTTAGCGATTTTTCAGACCCCACTACTACTATATGTATGTATGTATGTATATATATATATATATAATGTTCTTCCTCTACACCCCCCCCCAATTTTTCCCACACACTCCAAAGGACACCTTTTGGATCTTGTTTGCTGTACAGGTGTCACCCCAAAGAACTGTGCTGTATTGGACATGCCTTTTTCAGACCATAAATTAGTTTTATTCAGCGTTAGACTCCCACTATACAAAAATAAACAAAACTGCTCAATTACTTTTAGAAATATTAGGGGCATTGAACTATCAGCTCTTTCCCATGGCATTAATAATTTACCTACCATTGATGCCTCAGCTTCCATAGACCACCTGATATCTCACTATAACATTGAACTTATCAACCTCTTAGATACCTTGGCTCCCCAAAAAACTCAAACTGTTTCTTTCTCTCGCTCTGTGCCATGGTATTTATCTGAACTTCGCCAACTTAAAGCTACTGGACGCCGCCTGGAACGTCTCTCCAGGAAAACAGGACTTACTATTCACGAAGACATGTATCTCAGTCATATACAACATTATAAAGAAGCTATTCATCATGCTAAATCTGCCTACTACACCTCTGTTATTGAATCCGCTGTAGGAAACACTCACGTTGTTTACTACATTGCATAATATTGTTAAAACCCCAGATATCTTTGCCATACATACACACTCTTTGTGTATGCATACACACAGTTTGCAACAAATTTGCAACCAACATTGAGAATCTTTATCAACAACTGTCCTCGTCCTGTGATATGGTCAATTGTTCTATCTGCATTTTCTACATTTTTTGTCCTTCTCAGCTGCCATCCCCTCTATCCAATTTTGAACTTCCCACAATAACTCAGCTATCTTCCATAATTACTAACTTAAAGTCATCATCGTGTAAACTTGATCCACTGCCGACTAATCTTGTTAAACTCGCTCTCATCTCTTGCCCCACTGACTGCTAATATCGTACACTCCTCTCTTAAATCTGGTTCTGTTCCTTCTTCTCTTAAAACTGCAATAATAATCCCAATACTGAAAAAGAATGGTTCAGATCCCTCCAATCTAAATAATTTCAGGCCAATTTCAAATCTCCCTTTCTTAGCAAAAATTCTGGAAAAGATAGTGGCTGCACAGGTTCATCGTCATCTTACTGGAAATAACTTGTATGAACAGTTTCAGTCCGGCTTCTGTTCATGTCACAGTACAGAAACAGCCCTAGTAAAAACCACCAATGATCTTCTGCTTGCAGCTGACTCTGGATTTATCTCCATCCTCATTCTCCTTGACTTTACAGCAGCTTTTGATACTATCTCCCACCGCATCCTTCTTCACAGATTAGCATCTATTGGCATCAATGGTACAGTCCTCGCCTGGTTTACCTCTTTCATCTCTCTGGCCGCTCACAGTTTGTTCAATTACTCCATCACAGATCAGTATCTACTCCAGTTAATTCCGGTGTACCCCAAGGCTATGTCCTGGGTCCTTTACTTTTTATCATCTATCTCCTCCCCGTAGGTAATATTTTTAGGAAGCATAACATCCAGTTTCCCTGCTACGCAGATGACACACCGCTCTACCTATTCTCAAAACCTACAGCTGCTCTCCCACCTACATCCATTTCTGACTGTCTAAGTGAAATCAAGGTCTGGTTTACTCACAACTTTCTTAAACTTAATGGCAATAAAACAGAATTCATTTTAATAGGCACCAGATCAAAACTGACTACAGTTCCAACCAGTCTTTATCCATTGATACCTCTGATGTCACACCCTCACCCCAGGTTAAGAGTCTTGGTGTCATCCTTGATAGCACTCTATCCTTCACAGCCCATATAAATAATATCACTCGGTCTTCCTACTTTCATCTCCGTAACATTAACCGCCTTCGTCCCTCACTCACTCCACACAGTACCTGCCATACTTGTCAATGCTCTTGTCACATCTCGTTTAGATTACTGTAATTCTCTTTTCTATGGTCTACCTCATAAATCCCTCCATAAATTGCAGTTATTCCAAAATACTGCTGCTCGTATTATCTCCAGAACTAGATCCACTGAACATATAACACCAGTTCTTAAACAGCTCCATTGGCTTCCAATTTGCCTCGGTGTCAATTTCAAGATCCTGCTTCTCACTTTCAAAGCGCTTCATAACCTAGCTCCTCCATATCTATCCGATCTTCTCCATACATACTCACCCCTTCGTACACTCCACTGTTCTTCAGCTTCCCTTCTGTCTGTTCCATCTGCTTGCCTGACAACCATTGGACTCAGAGCCTTTAGTTGTTCTGCCCCGAGACTTTGGAATGCACTTCCACTTGTTCTCCGGACCACACACTGTCTCACCACTTTTAAATCACGTCTCAAAACTCATCTATTTAGAATTGCATACACCTGATCTTTCTTAGTCCATTTTTACCTTGCTCTGTTTTATATTTGCTTTTATACTTTTATGACTGTCTATGTCTAAATTTTATTTTACCATGTTTAATATATTTTTTGCTGCTATTGCTCATGTGTTTTTGTACGGTGACCTTGAGGGTCTGAAAGGCGCCTATAAATAAAATGCATTATTATTATTATTACTCTCAACAAGCAGCGGTGCTGCCGTGGGCACTTGACCCATACCAAAACGCTTACAGGCGGAGGATAGTCCTCCCCGAGCTGCTATCAGGGCAGGAGATGTTCACACTAGAGATGGACCGATCCGATATTACGTATCGGTATCGGTCCGATACTGACCTAAATTACTGGATCGGATATCGGAGAAAAATAAAAAATGTAATCCATCCATCCATCCATAGAGACAGAAAACGATCCTGGTGTAGAAAGTAATATTAAATAAATTGTAACAACAGCTTATCAAGCTTAAACGTGCTGCTGTTGTTCAGCCGCTGGTTTCCTCTTTCTGGCGCAAAGTGGACCAAAAACAAACAAGAGAGACTCGCGACAGAAAAGCCGATCAGCTGATCATTAGCAGTTTCACGATTGAAGTAGCAGCCGGAGAGCGAGAGGCAGTCGCTCGTTAAGCTTAACGCAGGAATGCTTTACAAAGATTCAGAGATGGACTTACACACTTGCTTTTACTTCTCTCGGGGATAACTTTGTCGGAGATGAAATGCCAGGTTGCTAGCGAAGCTCCAAATGCTATCCAGACCACCGACAGGTCCCGCATGCCACAGCCGCTCTATCACGTGATGCATACTGCTCCGACGTGCTAACGTTCTGAGGTGAGTTACGGCGTATGTGAGGTGCTTTCGTGATATTTAATGGATCGGATTACATTTTTTAGGGCAGCACGGTGGCACGGTGGTTAGCACTGTTGCCGCACAGCAAGAAGGTCCTGAGTTCAATTCCACCATCAGGCCGGGGTCTTTCTGTGTGGAGTTTGCATGTTCTCCCCGTGTTTGCGTGGGTTCTCTCCGGGTACTCCGGCTTCCTCCCACCGTCCAAAGACATGCAGCTTGTGGGGATAGGTTAATTGATTAATCTAAATTGTCACTAGGTGTGAATGTGCGAGTGAATGCGAGTGTGAATGGTTGTCTGTCCCTGTGTGTTAGCCCTGCGACAGACTGGCGACCTGTCCAGGGTGTACCCCGCCTTTCGCCCTATGACAGCTGGGATAGGCTCCAGCGCCCCCCGCGACCCTGAAAAGGATAAGCGAATGG